>NW_009211090.1:0-145317 GCF_000690835.1 Fulmarus glacialis
GGGGCTGGGGGAGCTCCCCGCGCAGACGATGCTCACGGCACACTCCCACCCCCCCTCCAAAGGACAGTGACAGGCCTGTGGGTATGTACTGTGGCAGTTTCAGCTCAGAGAGTCTGATCTTAGTAGGTGTAAGGAGAAACACACTCAAACTTAATCAAGACTTTTCGAGAAGCAAGATTTTACCCTTTTCCTGTCTGTCATTCTTCATCCTGACTCTTTTCAGCGGCGGCCAAATCAAACAACCCTAAGATCTGAGACGGCTGCATTCAGCAAAGCCACATGCAGCAACTTCTTAAAGATGCAACAAGCCTTTTGCCCCCTCTCTGTTGTGTGGCTACACTTGGGACTCACTTTGTTTTTGAAAAGGTTCAGTTCTGCACATCTGGAGCCGTGCGGTGCCCCACCAGGAAAGGAATACGTTTACGGCAAGTGTAAGAATAAATATTTACCAGAATTCATCTGTAACAACAGAACAGGAAAACTATTTAAAAACAACAACAACAACAAAGAAACCAGCCAAGAAATAATGGAGTGCTTAATCCCATTGGCTGGACTGATCTATTTTTACACTAGGAATAACAAACAGATTTGCAATAAATTGTACTTATTATTTTCAATACGGTAGCACTGAGGGCCCCTGTTCAAGAATCAGTCTGTCACTGCCATTGCTTGGTTTTTTATTGAAAAAGAAAGCATTATTTTTATAGCATATAATGTCAATGTTCACAAAATAACCAAGTGCTGAGGCTTCACTCCCATTGAAGTAAATTTAAAGGCTCCCACTGACTTTAGTGGGAGTTGGATCAGGCCCCATAGCAACTGCTTATGCCCAAATACAACGTATTGCTGCTGCAAGTAGGGGCAAGCTTTAGGTTTGTATGATGGTGGTTATATTTTAAATTTTGTATGGGGAACAGATATACATTCTTATTTGTTTTTCAGAACTGCTTTTATCTTGAAGTGTTATGATAACATTTTTACCAGGCTTTAAGCTGACACTCTCTAGGTTAAGCGAGGAGTGAATGCCACTAGTGCCTCTGCCTAGGAATAGATTCGGCATTAATGGGTGCCTGTGTTTGGTTGTACCAGGCTCAGGAAGAACAAAGGAGCAATTGCTCCCTGGTTAGAGCCATTTTTCTGAAACTTCTCTGTGGAGAACAAGGGATCGAGGAAGCGGATGCCTCCCAGGAGGAAGGAGAAGGATCCAGAAGGTATTTGAGTCAGCATGTAAACCTCAGAAAGACCTGCAGAGACAGAAGTCTTAGGGAGGATGGAAGGGGAAAGGGGCATATGCCTTTAGGGGAGGATCATGCTAAAGCTGCAAGAATCTCATTGCAAGACTCAAAGGTAGACAATGTAAGGCATGTAAATCTGAGGTGACCTGAAATCTTGAGAAGACACTGGTGTAATACAGAAGGAACACTAGCCAACAACGAGGAAAGAGCAGCCAAGTGTGACTAAGAAGTGTGTCTTAATTTACCCAGACCTGTACTGCCTTTATGTTGCTTTTAAGAAAGGAATAATGCATCAAAGGCCTTTTACAAGTTTTAAAGATGATCCTTTTAAAGATGGAGAATATGCCACAAGAACAGGAGGAGGAGGTGGAATGCAGAACAAAAGATCAAATGGCCACCTAGCACGTCTTCTGTTTCCAGCCGTGGCCAGCAGCAGATGTTTAAGGGAGAGTATAAAACTGAGGATGTGCAACATTATTCATTTCCTTGTTTGGCCTCCCATTTTGGGTAATCAGCTCTTCGGGAACTTCCTGAGCTGGATGTTCAATATGGACAGTCATGTTCTACTGATACAGCTTTCCGGCATGAATTTGTCCAGTGTCTCTTTCGAATATCACTCTCCTCACTGTCCCATGGCAATAAGCTCTTCAAAGTTACTATATGATATGCCCAATAAAACACACAGCTTTCCCCCCCGCAACTCGCTAATGTCATTTTTTGTGCCCAGTCCCTTGTGTTGTAAAACTTAGTGACTAATGGTTAACTGCTGTCTCTCTCTTGCCACTTATGAATTTAGAGACTTCTCCCATATCTCCCTTCAATCACGTCTTTTCCGGATGGAGGGCTTCTAGTCTATGTTGCTTCTGTGGTGGAACCACACACACCTTTGCTCATCCTTGGTGTCCTTTGCTGGGCCTTCTCTAGTTCTCCAGTCTGCTGGAATGGGTGGGGATCAGACCTGCGTATTGTACTCTTGCTTTTGGAAAGGGTTTTTTAGCTATTGATGAATCTGGGCATGCTGGCAGGGATCTGATGGCTAAGATGGCAGAACCTGGAGGCTTAGTTTACAGTTGCCTGACTAGTACATCTAGAAATTCGGAGGAAGCACTTGGCAGTTTCTCAGGTTGGAAATTTTTTTTGGGGAAAAAATTTGCTTGGAGACCCTAGACCTCCTTGGACCCTGTCCAAACAAGCCTAAAACACAAAGATTTGTCTCCCTGGAGATCCCGTGTAGAGCAGAGTGAGGATGAAAGCTGTATCATTCTCAAATCCATATGTGTGATCCTGGAACACACACAATGTTTCAGGTGGCGTTAAAGGCCTCCGCTCCTGTTCTTCATTCCCCTGATTCTGTGCCTAAGGGTAGCTGCTAAAGAAAGAGTTAAGGCGTATTCTAAATCTCTTGCGACTTTTCCTTTCTTTTTACTGAGTTTTTCCATTTCATCTGGAGTTGTAAAGTCTATGTAATTTTGCTCAAAATACCAGTAAGATAAGAAATAGATCATCTTGATACACCTTATTTATGGTAAATTCTTTCCTTTCTCTGTAAACTCAAATTATGTTCCCAAGGATGAACAGGTACAATTAAGGCCCCTTGAGCTCAAAGGTATTTCTGGTTTCTTCAAGAAAGTAAATGTCCATGTGAGCTGGAGATAAAAATCACCTACGGAAAATCATAGCGCATATATTTGAAAAGCCCAAATTCAATCTTTGTGTGATTGTGGAAAGACCTATAAGACATACATTCTTTAAAGAATAAGGAGGTAATAATTTTCAGAGTAGGTATTTAAAAATAATCCACTGGCTGCTAAACACTCATGACGTTTTTACTGTTTGGAGCATAGCTATTAATTTACGTAAAGAAGGCAGACAATTCAAATAATGGGAAGACCGCTCCTTCCCCACCCTTTACAGCTGATCCAGCGCCCCAGCCCTGTTTTCATTCAACTCTCTAAATTCTAATCTAAACCACTGACCGGATGCAATGTGGAAAAAATATCTTGAAATAAACAGGCTTCTATATTTATACACATTCTGCTGTGCTTATGATAAAACTGATCAAGAAGATGCGTGTTTCTGGAAATGAAATAATTCTTCACAGAAATAAAGATTAAAAAAAAAGAAAAAGGCAATCCAGTGTTACTTCAGTGGTCGAAGGACAGAGGAGAGATGAAATCTGAATTTTGTGGAAAGGTTTGATAAGCTGTGGAAGACCCCTGCAGGAGTAAAGCACAGAAACCTGGCACTATCCATCCGATAGTAGCAGAAGAACACAGGATACACAGCGAATAAGCAAAAGCTGATGTAGTCTACTGAGGCTGGTATCCTCTTCTTGCCACACTGACATACTGATCTGTCCCACTGTCCTTTCCCTCCTACCTCCTAATGCTAGCCATTTCTCAATGAGTTTACCTGTCCTCAGGGGCTATATAATACTTTCTCTGTTGTGACCAGTTTTAATTACATGTTTTAATTCAGCATATGGCTGCTCTGATGAAGGACACAATCATATTACGAGTTGGTGAGTAGCAGACCTGGTATTTGTGGCATTTATTTCAATGTAAGTCAGCTATCTGAGTCACATCCACATGGCGAGACTAGTTCTCAGGTGCTTTTCTGCAACCGTTTGTTTTAGAGAGAGAGAAGAGAGAAAGAGCACTGGAAACAAAGCTTCATTCATTGTTACCCAGAATTTTGTCAGCATTATACAATTTTTTACTTACTGTTTATCATTTCAGAACAATAGAAAACACTGAGCAGAAGGCTTATTACGTACTAAACCTTATCTGAAGCAGAAAGTCCTGGTAATATGCAAACCATCCAAGGCAAATTCTACTGGCATGATATTTATAATATTCAGATTAAGTGAGTAGACATATTGACGAGGTATAATAAAAGCACTATAATTTTAAGGCTATTGCTGGTATCTTGACAATGTGATAAATGAGATCTCGTCTCGTTTCGTGCAGCAATGTAACCTTACTGACTTCAGCAACAGTTGCATGAAAAATACCGCAGGGCAGAAACTGAGCCAATGTTAATGGAAAAGAGTAATATCCCCCAAATTTAAGATTATGCAACTGTGTGGCAATGCAGATCGCCTAGAAATGGAGAGCGCCAAAGAAACATAAAACAGTAGGACACTAACTCCATGCAAATGATTTATAAGGGGACTTTTTTCCTTAATGAAATGATGTACCGTTAGCTGAATGGCTTCTTGCTGTTCCGTTAAGTCCTAACTGTGGCCTGTTGTGTCTTGGTGATAGCCAGAAGTGACTCTGCTGAAGTCAAGAGAATAACCTCTGTATATAAGTGCTCCCTTAGAGTGAAGCAAACACAGTGTGTTTATTTCTGAACAGGAGCAATGGTACTATGACATGGTACCTTTTACATATTGCTATAATGGTTCTTTTACAGTGGCTATAATTTTTTGTCATGCCAAATGGGGGATATATGTTTTGTGATTTAATTTTCCAGCTTCTGGTGTACTGCTTCTCACCTTTGCTTCTTACAAACAAACTAGCATGTTTTCAGCATTGAGAACAGAGACTAGTTTTGCCGTCTGGGATTGCAGAAAGCAAAGCAGAGGAAAAAAGATATTGTGTGCCGGAACATGGGAAATATAAGAGGCAATACACGCACACAGAAGCAAGTAAGGCAATATTCTATATGCAGCTGTATTTAGCACTGAGGATTTGTTAAAAGAGAGAAGACAAAAGATGCCAGCTCAAACCCAAACTCCTTTAGAGGTCAGCTGTTTCAGGACCAAGCTCTTGAGACCTCTCACGAAAAAAAGGAAAACATCCCCAAACAAAGAAAATGCAGTGAAAACCAGTCTTGGACACATGATAAATAACAGCACTGCCTTGAGATAAAAGGGTATTATGGAGAAATTAGAAAGGTCATCACTCCTAGGGCTTTATTTCTATGGGGTCCCAAACTTTTAAGTTTACTTTAGCTAAAGCTTAAAATAACTCTCAGATTATTTCTCTTAAGGAAAAGCATGAGTTAAAAGAGAATGGGAAAGCATAAACAAGTTGAATGTCACAGCCTGGTAAATAAGAACAAGTAGCGGTCCTAAAGGAATGGCTGCGGATTTCAAGGAGACATGGGCTCATGCAGGATGTGAGTAACTGCCATAGACTTCCCACTATCTTTAAGTGGGCTCCCACTGACGTTATTGGTATCCTGTGGTGAGAGAATAGGACCAATATTTTTAGATTTGTGTACGCTAACTATTTTCTGGAGTTGTTACAACACTAGTATATTTTTAGTCGTTCATTATATTAAGTCGAAGAAGCTTTGCGTTGTTGTGTCATACGCAGTGTGCGAACTTCCTGGAGCTCATCTGTTCCTTTGATCCTACCAGCCACAATAGCAGCAGAGCTGACTCATCGGCCACGACTATTTCTTCCTTAATAGGAGCTCTCCAGGTAGGCAGAAACGTGCCAAACAGGGGATGGTAACGGCCATATCGACTCTGAGTCTGGCACTGACATGACGTCCACTGCAGATGGGAAGAATCTGAGCAGTATCAGAGATGCTGCAGATATTTCATGCGTTTGCCTTCCGATATTCTGTATATTTTGCATACTTTGCAACTATAGTAACGTCACACTATAATAATGATATATTTCTTGCCGGGTACAGCTATCTGTGCTTATTGTGTAGATGACAGGGTTTATTAGATGGACTACAAGGCCTGATGCACATTTAGAACTCATAATTGAATGTATCTTGACTAATAAGTTGATATAGAGAGGTCATTTCTAGTTTTTTTCTGGTATATGTTTCTAGGAAAGACTGAAAGTCAGTTTTCCTTTGTAAAATTTCTTTGACTTTCCTATTATGATTGTTATTCAAAATAACAAAAATATGATGTTCCACTAAATCGATATTTTTCTTACTGCCTTCCTTTTCATCAATGAACACTTAATTTGTGTTGTCCGTAACACATGCTAGCTGTCAGAAAATCCAAATAAAATTACACAATGCCTCATGACAGACATACTGTTTCTCCACTCCTCACTGCTATACACACAATCCTTCATGACAGCTGTTTAAGATACATAGTACTGACTTTCTCCATAATGCCAGTATCTTATATGAATTTGCTAGCAAAATAACACAGTATTACTTTTAATTTTGAAAACATGGGAGTAACTAAATTCTTATGTCCAATATTTTAAGAACAGTTATATAAATTCAACTTTATGCATTTCAACAGAATTTGAAAAATACTTATATTTGAGTTAGAGAATCACACAATGTATTTTAATACATATTTGTCACAATTTTCTGTACTGGCTCTTCAGACCAATTCCCTCAACATAGTGTATCTCAAAGACTTTCAGAAGTTTATGAAGCAGCATGACTATTGTCTGAGAAGTATTTTCTTTTTTTCCTTGTCTCTCCATCTCTCATAGGTAGAAGCCTGTGCAGCAATCATTTCTTTCTTCCTTTTTTTTTTTTTTTGTGTGTGTGTGTACATTGCACTGCAAATTTCTATTAGTGAAAGAAGAGCAGAAGAAGAGCACCTCTTTATACTTGGAGCAGAAACTGGTGACATCTGAAGTAATGCAACACACTGAACTACAGTGCACAGACAGGAGGGCAGTAAGTTACCCTGGTTCAAAGTATGTTTAAGATAACATTTTGGTTGGCTTGCAATAGCTGTGCTGTGGAAGCTCACAAGCGAAGAAAGGCTGGGCCTCATTAATACTTGGATGGGACATCTCCAGGCAGCGTTAAGATTTATTTCAGAAAGTTGCATTAGTGACTTCGTAGCTGGCACTTTGAATTGGTGCTGTCTCAGTGTTTAACTTGTTCATAGGGATAGAATATTGCAAGAGAGAAATGGCTGTATTTTCAACTACTTCGCACAGCATAAAAGAGAAAAGTCAGATCCAGGAGATAAGAGTAAGAGTTTTAGCACTAAAAATGCACTATTGCTAGTCATAAGTATAGAGGAGGTTTAACTGTAGTGTTCTTGGCCAAGCCTCTGCTTGGGTTCTTTCTGCCCATCAGTGCGATTTCACACGGGGCTTGAGTCAATCTAAAACCACATTGCTACTGTGACAGGAATGGACCTGCTCTCCTCCACCACTTCCAGGCACATACTCCTTACTCTGGCCCACTCTGGCTGAAAGGCAACCCTACAAAACACAGAAGTAATGCAGAAATGACCAGACGGATCAATGAGGTGATGCAGCTGCGTGATCTAATGATGCCAGCACAAGGGATGTGGTGGGGACCCGTGGCGGGGAGCAAGGCAGGGCTGTTGTACTGGCCACCCTCAAACAGGCTCAGGAGACTGCTAAAGCGGTACCCTGCAATCGCTCGGTAGTTTACTTTTGAGAAGACATTCTGCTCGTCCTGACCCAGGCCTTTCTGTGCAAGGTTATTTCCATGACCTGTCAGATCCCCTCAAAGGATGGCTGCTGAGAGAATGAGTGACAGGCCTTCGTTTATCTTCCATGCAAAGGGTGCTGGCCTTCCACAAAATAAAAGACCTAAAGTTTTCAACTGCCTTTGTTTCCACAGAATCCAAATCCACTGAGAGTAAAAAGCTCTGTTAAAATCTCCTGCAGCTCTCTAAGGGCACTGCAGAGAGTACCTCAGGCCCTGGTCGCAATGTGAATATTTTGGTTGCCACCTCACTTTTTCAAAACATGTCGGGCTCCCCAAATGCTGCGTGATGCACAGGAAATGTCTGCCGAGAGGCTTTTTCCTCCTTGGGTTAATTTCTAGGGGAAAGTCTGAAGTGCCCTAACCTAACACTTGTCATCACAGTATGTGTGTATCTATGCATACATGTATGTACGTGTATGTATACATAAATGTAAACACGTACACACACGAACTCTTCTGGTAAAAAAGGAGGGACAATTTGTTAATTACAGAAGCAATTCTAATAGTATATGAAATTTAAAACTTAGTGGCTTATTCAGAATATTTTATTATTATTTTTGCTCTGCTTTGATAGATGGCAACTTCAACGAAAGGGAGGAAGAAAAACCAGAGCTGTGCACCAGCCAGTGATGGGAATGGAAACATCTCTCTGTTCCTTCCAAATGTAATCTCCAGACCAGCCTTCCCTCATGCTGCTCTTTCAGGCAGCGATACGTTGGAAAGCATTTCACATTTCAACTGTTTTTTCTATGCACAGGAGAGATTCCTGGTCTCAGCTGTGTAAATGTTTTAACTGAGATTCATGCTTGACTATTCAGGTCATTGCTTTCTCTTCCGGCCCACACAGGCCAAAATGCATCTATATAAGCATAAAGTGTCCAAAATCAACACAGTATTTTTCACTTGAACACACCCATGGCACGTGGCTTACTCAAAGTACAGGGTACAATGCCAAGCAGTAGATTTGTACATTTGCCTGATATGAACTTATAAAAAAAGATGCAATAGCCCTGTTGTGTGCCTTTGCAAATCTGACTTGGCAGAAACCCTTTCCAAAGAAGGAACCCAAGGAAACCAAACTCTCCCTTCTGTCTTAAGAAAGGACTAATCTAATGTAGGAAGTGTTCTTAAAATATGTAATTTATATTCAGAATTACAATGTATTTCTTTCTGAATTCAAGTAACCCTCTAGCTCCTTTACTGGAAGAATAATCTTTCTGCTGTTTTGACTTTATTGTATAAGGGTTTTAGGGACACCTCGAAACTCAACAGCAGCTAAATGATTAAAACACCTTTAGTTATAGAAAGACTTAGGTAGCTCTAGAGACAGGTTTAATCAATGCACAAATTTGCAAGGATTGCGTTCCCACATATTCTCCTTCTGCCTGCAACTCTTTGCAATGTCAAATGAAGATAACGAAACCCAAGGCACACCCTTCTGTGGTGCCAAGACTCTCCTTTTGTGACACTTCCCTAGAGGTTTCTTTCTAAAATTCAGTGTATCCATAAAACCAGGAACTTGAGTACTATTTTTACTAAATTTAATGAGGAGGTCATGAGTTTTTTTGTGATCCAAACTTGAGGACCTTCTGAACTCAGTGCCTAGGTATTTTGCTGTTTGACATGTCCCTTGTGGGGTGAAAGAGGCCGTGTTCTTGGCACCCAGGAACTGTTTTTGGTATTTCGGTAGCTAATCCACTGCCACAAATACTTATCCTGTTGCTTGAGATTACAGGGCTAACATTGTTGGGCACGCAGAGAAGGGCTCCCAAATAAATGTTCGTGAGGCCACTGTTTGTGGCTGGTTTAGCTCATGGGTTTCCCACAGTGCTGGGCTCACAGACACTTGCCTGCTGGCATGCACAAGGAAAGCAGAAGGCTTTGCTACTCTCTGAGAGTCCTTGAGAAATAAAACTAGATAGCTCTGGCTTTGGTATAGGTGCATTTACCATTTTAAGTCTAAAAGAATACGTATGTAATAAAAATAACTGCAGATGATCTTGCAAAACAGGAGGAGGAGGGCTTCCATCTTGCCCTAAACTTGGGAAAACAACAAAAAAAAGAAGGGTCTAGAGCTGAGAGATTGATGCAGTTGTCTTAAACCATCTCCATTTGTGTATCGTTGTCATTGTCACCATTGTCACAAACTCCCCCTTCCCTTTGCCAGCTGCAGTCTATGGATGGAGGTGCTTACCACAGAAGGCCCATCAACATGTCTTGCCTTCAACAAAGGAATGCTCTAACCGCTGAGCTATTTGATAAGCTTCACATTTTCTTTTTCCAGCTTTGTAAATCTATATCCGTGTTCTATCTTTGTACTTCTTTCCCACAGCATTTATCTCCACAGATTTGGGTCAAAGTTGGCAATAGTTCTGGGACAACAAAGCCACCATTTTTGGAAAATCAGTTTTGGCAGAGAGAAAAAAAATCAAGTATTTCTCTGCTTTTGTTGAGGGCAAAGTTGCTCTGGCCTCTAGATAGCCCAAACTGCAAATGCATTTGTGTGCTTTATCGTAAGTAAACAAACTTCCCGCAGGAGGTAGAATAACATTTATTTGTGCTGAAAAATGCTTAATCAACCTTCTCCTCAACGACGTGGTTGCTTACTACGTACCTTACCATTACAAGTAGATATGCCTGCTTCAGGTGTCACTAAAGGCAGGTGATTCACATAATGGGCCAATTTAAAAGGTGGCTTGCAGAAGACAAAAATTAAAACAATACAGAAGTTGAAAATATTTTTTCCATAAGTTTCTTTTCTCCCTACAAAATGACTAAAGTTTTTATGCTGACATTTTAGGGCAATGTCATATTGCCTCAACCCCTTCAATTAAAAATTGCCTCAACGTCTTCAATTCACTACGTATTTGCAACAAGATATATTAATATGGCCTTAATGCTGGGATGGTTTCAAAGTCATCTACCAGTACAGATTACCAGACTGAAAGAAAAATGCATTATGTTTCAACTCAAGGTTGAGATACAGAAGGAGAAGCTTGTGTTGGTGAAACATAGAATCATTGTAGGGCCAAATATTGTACTATATTCAAATTCTGCAAATTCCACTTACTTCCACTTGATTGCTTTTTTTTAACCTCATATAGGTACCAGTTGCCACCTCTGCTCCAGAAAGATGTGGTACCAGGACAATATGGAGTAGCTACCGGACAGCTTAGAGCTACACAGTTAACTCCCTTTCACTATTTTGGCTAGCTTAAGGGAAAGCAGTAAAGCCACCCAATGATGCATAAAGCAGAGCCCAGCTTGAATGAACAGGATCATTTTCATAGGCCAATTTGCCTCTGTGAAGACCTGAATAGGCATGCTGCCTGAGTATCCACAACTGGTTACAGAAGTGTTAGAAGAAGTGAAAAAAAGCAAGCGGTGGAAGCAGCTGTCCTAGCACTAGGACTGGTTGGGGGCTTGCCTAGAAATAAGCCATGTGCTTTCTTAGTGTGGGACCTGGAGTGAAGGAAACACCTCCAGGTACTGCAGCTGGATCCTAGAACACTGTTTCATCTGATTAGTCCATATTTTTCTGAACTGGTTTGTTCGCCACTCTGTGCCTGCTACGCTTTCTCACCTTTTGACCTTAGCTGGGTTCACCCCGTTTTCCTCATGAGGTGCCTTACCTGGAGGGTTAATCTATTCCCGTTTCCGCCAGACACCTCACTTTGCACTAGCAAGGTATTTAAACTTTTAGCTGAATGTAAGGCTTCATATTGGAGTTTTTGGAGTAGAGAAGAAATGTGTTTTTTGTCTAAGTTTTCAGCCACATCCTATTACTTTCTAGTCAGCGTGTGTAATGCTGTCTTATAACAAGCGGCATAGCAAGTCACGGTATTAGTTGTTTTCCTTATGGTAGCAACCAGTGATCCATAAACACTGTGCTGGCTGCTGCGGAAACACTCACTTGTCCTAAATGTTTTACAGAGCCAAGATTAGTGAAGTGTAAAAGGAAACACTAACACCCTTATTATCGATACGAAATGAAAAATGAAGAGTTATTTAGAGCTTTTCCCAAGTTCAGACGGGAGGCCCGTGTCACAGCTCCAGCATCCTTAATGCCAGACCCATGCACTAGTCACCAAAAATATCCTTCTCTTAGTAAATCTTTAAATGTGGTGTTTTCTTCTCCAGCACAGGCCACTACCAGATGCTTCCAGTCTGAATGATACAACTAAATAAATTTTCTTGTTAGATGTGCTAGAAAAGGATGCAGATTATGTCTGACATCTTATAATTTTATAAGTATATTTTGGTAACTTTGATTTGATAACCCTTTCAGAAACATATAGTGAAGTGGTAATCTCAGGAGACATGATGTGGTGGCAGCAGTAATTTCAAGCCCGCACCCTGCTTGTTCCTACCCCCTGAACTGTGTCAGCAAAACTCTTACTGACACTCACCTGCGAAGGAGGTCAGGGAATTTGGTAGATCCTCCCAAAAACAATTTTTTTTTTTTAAATTTTAAAATACAGAAATTTATTCTCCTGGAGGTAGGAATGCGAGGTGTTATACTGGAAAACCTGAAGCAATGTTGCTGCTGAACACTCTTTACTCTGAAACCTCTGATCTAGAAAGGAAATTATAAGAAATTTCATTTAATATCTGTGTTATATGTCCTGACCAACACTATACCCACAAAAGATAAGTGAATATGCATCTTGAAAATGAGTCACATTTAATGAAACATGCAGGCTGAATCCCCCCCCCTCCATTCCCCATGTTTTGTTGGGCTTTATCTTAAATTGAGCTGTGAATATTTCCATCCAACAAAACATCTATGAAGGCTCATGTTTTACTTATGATCCCAGGGGAAAATGTACTATTACCATGCTAATTTGGAGAAGAGGATGCCAGATGGATAGAACAGACTGCAGAATATATTTGAAGTTAGGAGAGCTGACATCTTGTGTAGGATATACAATATACAAAATTTAAAAGAAAAAGAAGGAGAAGAAAATGCTAAGTCTAGAATAGCCTAGAGGTACTTTATCAGTCATATAGTGTATGTGAGTAAAATATTGTTAATTAATGAGGGTCAAGATATGCTTAAGGAGGAAGAAAGAAGAAAATAAGTCTGGTATAGAAACTAACACAGCCCACTCAACAAGCATTCACATTGCAAGCCTGAAGCAAATCCTAGAACTGCTGATAAAAAAGCCTATGAGAGTTGCCAGAGATCTTAGTGCAGGAGATAAATTTGAGAAAGAAAATACAACAGCACATTGTCTGTTACATATAAGAATATCCCAGGTCCATCTATACATACATCCTGTATCTGACAGCATCCAGGAAGAGACAATGAAAGAGTTTGCTTTCCCTATTTTATTTTCCCAGCAAACTGTGGCTAAAGGTTGTGACCACTTTGTCAGAGCACTTGATAAACTTTGCTTTTGTTAATTTGTCTACATTACCTTTTGAACCTGTTTATGCATATCTAAACTATCTTGCAATGGTGAGTTTAACATGTTAGTCACAAACATGGTATTTCCTTTGACTAAGTTGATAACTGCTCTTTTCATTTGCTGTCCTTTATTTCTTGTACAATTGGAAGGAGGGAATGGCGACTGCTCCTTCTTCTTCCGTACGTTATGTTTGATCTGACGGACTCTCTCCAGTGCCTCTTTTCCAGGTTGAAGAGACCTAGTCTACTCAATCTAAAGTTGTACAAAAACCTCCCATGCTTTTGACCATTCCTTACTTTCTTTCCAGTTCTATCATAGTCTTTCTAGAACCGTATACAAGATCCACAGTGTGGGGTCACCAGGGATTTGTATTTCAGTATAATGCAATATATCTTCTCTTCGCTTTCATTTCTCTCCCAGTCATTCCCAAATGCCTTTTTCACTGCTGGCCTCAGATGACTTTTTTAGAGAACTGTAGGAAAGGACTCCAAGGTCTCCTTCGTGAGTGCTAGCTGCTCATGCAGGGACTTCCCAGTACAGAAATTCTTAGGGTTCTTTCTCCTCTTATTATGTGTTATTTTGCATTTACTGACTCTGAACTCAGTCTACTATTTTATTACGCTGTCAGCTGAAGCTCTTCACAGTCATTATAGTTCTGGGTACCTTGAATAATTTTGTAGCAACAGAAGACTGCCACCCATAAAATGTAATCCTAAATTACTGGCTTTTGTTGCCATTGCTCACAAGAGAGAACAAGTCTCATTAACACTTCGATCTTACATGTCTATTATATTAAGGGTGTATTCAATCAATCTAATGCAGAGAAGGAACAAATAAACAGAAAAACAGATATACTGACAGAAGAACATGTCTGTACTATGGAAGGGATTTGACTATTGCAGATCAATTCTGTGTGACATGAAATAAAAACCGTAAAAGAGCCAATGGTGCAAGTCAATTATATCAGCAAGTATTAGTGAACTCCAGGGATCTCTTTCTCTGCCTGCCACGGATGTTCAGAGGAGCCTGATGTCTCTACAGCCCCCAGGGCATTGCTTTGGTCCATGCATACAGAACTGATGTCCCAAACTGAAGTTACTGAGGATTTATCACCACCAATATAATAATCCTCTTTAATTTGTAAGCCTAGTTGCTGGACTCTTCACGTGTATTATCCATTGTGTCAGAAGATAAACCTTTAACTATGTAACTGTGGCAATCGTTCAGTGATTCCACTCAGAAAATATGTAAGAGAAGCTGTGTATGGTGTTTGCCTCTGATTCTTTTATGTAGTTAAAATACACAAGATTTATTCTCAGTTGTTGAACCAGCCCCTCTTTCTTATCTTTCTGACAACTACTTGCAACATCTGTCAATGCTTATTTAGGAGTGCACCAAGACACAAAGAGCGCTAGGACAATTACTTCGAGCTATGTACTCCATTGTCAGGATGCTCTTGTCTTGGCTTTGAAAAAATATGTTCAATGGGAATAAGATAAAACCATGTGACTTTTTTATGGTTTAGAAAGTATATGTTGGCAAAGGCTTGTCTCTAACAAACGCTGTTTCTTCTTTAAATAACATCAGGGGAAAACCCCATCATAACTCTTTTTAACTATTGTAAGACAATAAGCTACTCTACCCAAATAACATATGGCATCTTTCTCATTTCAACCTGCAGTATACCTCTTTGACAGACTTCAAAAAGTCCTCATAGTCACAGGGGGACAACACTGACAGATACAAAGCTCAGGAAAGTAAAATGAAAATTTTCCAATTGTTTCAATGGGAACAGATCTTGCCAAAAGAAGGAAAAGGATAAGACAATGGAATTTCAGCTGATGGGGATAGATGGTCCTTCTGCTGCCACAGAAAGCCTAAAGTATCTGCTGACAACTGCAGAAAGATGTATTTCCTTCAGGGTTTTTTGGTTTTGGGGTTTTTTTAAATACTTGTATGTTTAGGGACAGTTGTGTTTTAATGCCTACTTAGTGTTGAAAAAACAAAGGAAGGGCAACTTGTTTCATTTCCAAACTGAAAGAAAATTCAATGCACAATATATTTTTTCTTTTTTATTTCTGAAAGCAGCTCATTAAATACTGTGAAAAATAGCAATTAAAAGCACAAATACAAGCAAGCAATTACTGTTGAGCATCACAAGAGCCCCAGTCCTGCACGCATTTATGTTCTGGGACCACCTGCTGAAATAACTGCAACTGACAGAGGTTACATGCCTGAATCACATCTTTGTATGGAAGTATTTGCATGACCTGGGTGTTAATGCACATGTTTTCACAGAAGATGACATTTTTTCACCTATCTAAGGCTTGATTAAAATCCCACTGGAGTTGATGGAAAGGGTCCACATGCCTGTAGAAGTCAAATCAAGTCCATAAGAAAAACTCACCACCCTCAAGTGTTCAGTGCGGCACTAAGTATCCATTCTTTGGGTTGTCCTGTTTGGACAAATGTGTGTCTGATGGTGCTCAGGTAGGGCTATCTAGAGCCTGTAATCCAGTATAAATATTTCCACACTGGGTCTAAATAACTAACGCTCGGTGCATGAAGCAATGTAGAGAGGTCATCTGCCTACGAATAGTCTGGTGGGGAGCTTGTGGTGTGGGGAGAAAGAAGGGGAGACCAAACCACCCATCACTACTGAGTCGCTGTAGAGAGGTGAAAGGGAAGAGGCTGCCCATCGTGGCTGCATCCAACTTTGACCCAAGTTTGCATTTGCAAAGGTAACTTGGATATCTCTCCCATTACAAAGCAATCTGCAATACACCTTTGCCTTTACATTGCTCTTTAAAGATCAGTATTTTACCTTTTTCAGACTGACGCATATGTACAGCTCTATCCTTCTGATAGACAAAACCCACATAAGGAAAAACCACTGCAACTCACAACATCATGCTGAAAACTTATGCTGAACAGAAGAAGCAAAACTGCTAATAATTATGGTTGCTCAGTAGGTATAAAATAATACGTCCTCCTCCCCTTCCTTCCAACACCCCGAAGAATTAAAAAGAAGCATAAACACCGCAGTGTAGTTTAGATGAAAATATTACTAGTTGAATTAAATATCTGAGATATTAAATTACTTCACTTGCCCATTTTGTTAATTGACTGTAAGGGAGACTTGCTCAGTACTTGGTCAGGGCAGATTTCTGCTCAGACTTGTAATCTGGGTGGCTGTGAAAACCCTGTGTATACTTATATGTATATACACATAAATAAAGGTATAATCATATTATGAAACCAGTGACTAAAAGTTTCAGTCCTTTGTGACTGACTAGCACCATGGGCAATCTGAGGCACCAGAAGCATCCCCTGTAATACCTGAAATGCTACAAAGCTGAAGTTATCCTAGCCACAACCACATTACATCTACAAGATTTAGAAGATTTATGAAAAGACTGGTATTTCTGCTGGAGCCTTCTTGTGACACTTGGCATGACAGCGCAGTACTGTTAGGAGCAGTAAAACCATCTGTGAGAAACCATGTCAAGGAGATCCTGAGTAGGGTAACAGTCTTCTCTGGAGAACACATTTGGGTCTATGACAACAAGGTGGGGGGCACAGGGATCATCTGATCCATTCATGCAGGTCTGAACTTCCCTTTCCAGAGTGCCCAAGGATCCAGGCTCTACAGCACTGCAAAGCATTTTGTGATGGGATGCCATATGTGGCAGACCCGTTCAGGAAGCTGCTGTGCGCCTAAAACTAAAAAGGAAGTATTGCTTGCGCTTACGGACAAGAATTCAGAGAAAAGGTTTATTTTCCAGTAACTAGAGTACTCTGAAATACGCTGTCGCCGTGTCCATAATAACTATGTAATAATCCTCCTAATAGCCTTAAAGGTCCCGTAATATATTTTGCAGTTATAATGTGAGATATGTGTCTATTTTGTGAAATGACTTACAATTTAAATAATTCTACAAAATAGTCTCAAGTCTCAAGTAGCTGTATGGTTCTGTAGAAATACACGTGTAGAAAAATAATGCCAAATTTTGAGAAATTAATGAAACAATAATTTTACAAAATGACTGGCTGAAACAATCATTTTGCAAAATGACTGGAAATTTTAGTCATTTTGCAAATGACTCATTTTGCAATGTGAATAGCGCGTACTTATGTGTTTGCAAGTGAATGTAATGCCCAAGAAAATGAGGCACTAACAAGCAATCACTACTCCCTGGATTCACTCCCCAGCACACTCAACTTCTCAGACCCAGCTCTAGTAATCCATCCATCTCTTGACGTGAGCTGTCCCTGCTAGGTTAACTGTAGGCTTGTTGGTAAGATGATTTTATGTTGGATGTTCACTAAACAGAAGTCTGTAACTCTGTTTCACTTCTGCTCCAAGTAAATGTAAGAACAGATGTCTCAGGGCCGAGAGAGTGATAGGGCTCCTTGGCTGCTTCTGCTAATCTGACCCAAATGTATCTGCAGTTTAAAAAATTGGCAGAATGTCTAAATGCCAAAAATTCTACAACTAAATATGCAAGCAATTACCAGGCTTGTGCGAATGTGTGGGTGTGCGAGCCTGTGGGTGTGCATGTGCATGCCCACAGCAAATCCACACCCATATGGACTGCCATTAATCACTCTGGGATGTTTATTCCTGGCTCATGAGGATGCATTCAAAGAACAAATATTTGGTTTTGGAGTGCATTAAATGACATTTTAAAAAAATAATAATAGGGTTTCTTGAGGGAGGAGACCCCTGACAAACACACAATGGGTTTTCTCTTCTATGGTGTTAAATAGGCTGATTGGTAGAAACTACTGAAGATGACTGCCAAGCTGTAAACTGTGCGGGACAGAGTCCATCTCTTCTTACACATGCACACAACATGCAGAATCCAGTTTATGACCAATGGCAGAGCCTTGGTTAAGGCCTTTTCCAGGAGCAGGGCTCTTTAGTCTCCAGGCCTTTCCACTTGCCCTGTCCTCAGTCATGACACTAGCTTAGATCTCTTATGCCAGCTTGCTTAGTTCATCAACTGACATTATGAAATGACATTATGAAAAAAATACAGAACATGTGGTGATCACTTGAAAGCGTTTATACTAGAAGTTTTGATTCTTGCTAGCAGGTTAGTGAAAATGAATATACACATCTAAAAATGCATATACACATTGGCCTCTACTGCACAATTCTTCTGTAGCAGCCCAAAGAAGCTAGAAGCTACTTAGTGGAGGAGAAAAGCAAAAGGCTCAGCTAATGCTCAGAGATAACCCTGCATTTTCCTTTGGATGCAGGGTATTAAATTCCCCTAACTCCTCATCACTGCCCCACCACAGCATATCTCTTTCTTAATCTGCAGCTAGCTGGAAAGTGCTCATCAGAGCAGCATGGCTGCATATGGGAATGGGCCAAGATTTATGGTAATGGCAGCAATGAAAAGTAGCCAGAGGCAGTAATGTCTTTGGCTTGGAACAGTTGTAGCTGGAAGGAGATGTTTGCCTGCCATCTTAGTTGCTTTTTGTTTTGTTATTACAAACAAAGCCCAAACACCAGGAAAATTCAACTATTACCTATACAGGAAGAAAGAATAACTGAAGGGAGTTATTTAAGCAAGGCTGGAAGAGAAGATGCTTTCAGATTTCCGAACCTTGTGTAATTTATGGTCCATGATGTTATGGCTATATTTCTCAAATGAAATGACTGGTGATTGTCTCTTCACATGATGGTCCAGCTATCCAGAAGAAGGAAGACTCTTGTTATTTTACTACTGTCAGATACTCTCACCTCCCAGTTTCATGTGAGAAATGTTCAAGGGACCAACTGAAAGAGTGACCCTAAAACTCTTCTGACTGACAACATCTTCGTATTGTGGAGTTCCTCATCTGACTGCACTACCAAAGAGGAAAGAATCGGGCTTCAGGTACCAACGCATAGAAGTTTTCTTACAAAAAAAGATATCCTTAACTCCCAAAATATCACCCCCCTCCTCTTGTTTAGTCCTTTTCTCCTTAGTCTGCACTTACGTTGCACGGAAGAAAAGTCCTTTTTTTGCAAGGCCAAGCTACCAGGTTCTCAGATCCTACCAGCACTGTACTGAGAATAAAAAGAAAAAAAAATTCTGGAGACTGCCTACAATCAATATCCTTTACAGTAAAATGATTAGATCAAATCCTTACGAGATCTGGCGAAACTTTGGTTATCCAAACACAGGTATGACTTGGTGAGATTTCTGAAGCAAACCTATACTTAAATTGTGTGAGACACTCTGAACGAGAACATTAGTGCTATAAAGTGTCTTCCAAATACTTATTTTTAGGGAAAGGACAATCCAGGGTTAAAGGAGATTGCCTTCATGAAGATGCAGTGGATAACACACCTCAAGCATAAGTTAAACCAAACTTGATCAACCATGAAATCTACTTCTATTCTTTTCAGTCTGAATCATATTTTAAAATTTTATCTATCACATCCATACATATGTAATGTACACACACACACACAAACACACATGTATAGATTTGAGCGTAACAGTAGATAGCACATACGTGTATACATGAAGTTCTGTGTGCATGTGTAATAGCTGCCAAATAAAGAGAACTTTTGTCTGCTGACGTTAGCACCTTGACCTGGATATGAAACGATGATAAAGCTAAAGCAGTAAAGGAGCAATTTCTTCAGAGCAAATTTACTCAACAGCTAGAAAAATGAATACACAACATTGAACAAACTGAAAACAGTCTCAACCTTTGTTGCTTCCCAACCGCCATGACAATATTTGGAAACCACCTCTGAAACATACACAAGACTGGCATGATTTCTTGGTTTTGCTGCTTACTTTTTCCAAAAAAGGGACCTTCAGACCTGTGCACCTGGAGGACACCATACACAGTAAAATGAAAAAAAGGAAACTACTCAGAAACACTTCTTTGCCTCCAACCCTAACAAGACTTCTTCGGGATGTAAAAATTCAGTAATACTGAACAGCTGCTAGGGTAACCCAAATACAATACCCAGAATCCTTTTTCTAGCCTGTTATTTTATAATTTATCAAAATGTTTAAATGTTCCTTCACTTGGCTATTAAAAAAATATTATTAAATGGAAGAAAGACTCTTCAGAAGGCTTTGAGCTTTAATGCATTTCACAGAACACCCAGTCAGAGCGGAATGAAGGTGCAAAAATCCTGCCAAGGGCTCAGTGAATGGATAAAGTGTTAGAGGTGATGTGTGTTTTCAGAAGACATTAGACAGTATAATTTCAAAATTAGGACAGGACACGCCCCCCCTTTTCAATCTGAAGGCTAAGTGTTAAAGCATATGGGCACACTGTGCTGGACAGACTGCATCCTTAAAGTCTTATTCAGGTAAGATGTTCAAGGGATTAAATGAATGGGAAAGATGCTCAACTTGGGCTCTTTGAGGTCATATATTAAACCTGTAAGTTTCTGTTTAGTACACAGGCTTGTCTTCTTTAAATGCTAAATACTAGCCTACGGCTATCACAGTAAATGAGTATATATTCTGACTTGTACACATTTCAGAGTTCTTGCGCATCTTCCTTAAAAGCAAGGACACGAGTCCAAAACCAGGAGTCCATTCTCTGATACCGACAATCTTAGCTGAAAATTGATGGAGCTACACCCATTTTAACCCTGATACAGGAGGGAAATCAGAGACTCTAGAAAGGAATGTGCTCAAATCCGTATTATGTATTTGAAAATTTGGAAGACTGGTGAGGAAGGAGCAAAGCCAAAATCTAGATGTGAGTTTGGCAAGTGGAACAAATCCCAGCTCAAACCACTCGGGAGCTTTGGACACTCAAGTTCTGCTTCCAAATCTGCTGCTGGGCCACATCTTGAATCTGGGGTGGATAAATAAATCACGACACTAAGAGAATAAATTTTTAACTTCCCTTATATGCAGTGAGATTGTTTTTATATTCAGTCATTCTTGATAGCTGCTTTGCAGACAAGATTTACAACTGTCTATTTCTTGGAAAGTCCTTTGGCTGGCCATTGCACTTGCTGTTTTCTTTCTAGCCAGCAGGGAATGCTGGTGTATGGAAGTAACTCTCCCTCTTCCCATCATATGCAGAAATGCCTCGTCCTCAGTTAGGAAAGCATAGAAAACATTCCCTGCACAATCTGGAATTTATTTGTTCTGGAACAGCGGTGTTCAGTCAAAATGCCAAACTGGTTTTCAAGTGCAGAGTACTCTTACCTTAGTCCACCCTGCTTTGCTAGGGTTTCTAGCAGTCTTAAAGTAGGATGTCCTATTTCACAGCTCGCTACTAGTGCTTCAGCCAAGAAGGATCTTCATGCTGCAGTTGTAGAAAACCTAGCTTGTCTCCAGGCTGGAAAACATACTGGTCTTTAAGTTGCCAGCCTCTATTCTTAAACATGTAAATGGTCCAAAGAGATCTCAGAGCTTGACGTGATATGACAAAACAAAGGTATTCATGTTCCATGATTAGTTTCCCTTGTCAGACCCAGTGAGGATAACATACAGATGTACTTTAAGACCTTCAGTATTCTCGAGAGAGAAAGCCCTTTTGGCAGGTATCCTTACTTTTTCAAGGTTTTAATTTATAGCACTGAAAGTTAGTAACTTTTCCATTCTGCAGTTGATGATACTGAAAGCTGGAAGTTAATAGTACCATAAAAAAGCCTTGTTTCCAAAACCTGTACGCATTCTTTATACTTTTTGAATGAGAGGATATTTGGGAGCAGATTCTCCATAGTAACTGAGCTCCAAGAAAAATTTCCATGGGAACATTCTCCACTTTGCACTCAAAAACCTCAATCCCCAAGAAAAAAGTTGCTCCACACTTACTGCACCCCTCAAGTACCAAATGGAAATGTCTGCCAAAGGAGAGAGGAAAGAAGGATGATACTGTGTTTGGGCTGCAGTTCCAAAGCTGCTGTGAGGGAAAGGAGGCAGTGCAGCTGTGGCAGAGAAATGCACAAGTTTTATCTGACTTGACTTCCCAGATCATAAATCTGCTGATCTTGAGGGGCATCCTCATTCTTTGACAACCATTCACAAGACTCTGGCAAGCACCAGCATAGGGATCGCTGCCAATATCTAAAACAGTAAGGGCTATAGTTTGACAGCTTGCCAAGGAGTACAGCATGGCAGAGTTTCTGCCACCCTGGGGTTTTGTGCCTCTGCCTCAGCTATGGGTACTCGAAAAGACCAAGGCAAAGTGAACCAAATGAGTGGTCAGACTCTCAAATCTTGTGTGAGATGCAATATCATGAGACAGATGATGTGGCTGCTACACAGGGCCAGGTAGGAGGGGAGGCAGCAGGTTGTGTGCCATCAGGAAGGAGGTGCTGCAGCTGGAAGGGGAGAGCACATTGTCTCCTGGGACTCCTGAGTCTGAGGTCCCACCAGGTATCAGACACTCCAACTGTAATGCTGCAGGGCCATTGTCTCTATCTAATACATACATATGTATACACACCTATACAAACCATATACTAGATCCAGCCAGTGACCGAATTGTTGCAGAGGCCAGCCATCAGCCTGGTACAGATGACACTGATTGGGATGGAGAGCTATTGTACAGAGCTGCACATGGATAGAATTACACCTCTCCATGCGGGGACATAAGAAAAATGTCAATTGTGTGAGAGTTTTGACTTACATCTATCACGTTAAGCTCGGATAGATAGATGAGCTTCTGCTCTTCTCTTTGAGTCTGTCCCTACCTGTGGTAGGAGTGTCTGATCCACACATCAGCTGCCGTGGTTTAAGCAACTGAAGATCCTCTGATCCTCTGAAGGTCCTACATTTATGAATCAACAAGCTATGCATGAGCCTACCCAGGTCTGAGCGTCTGGTGCCGTGCCCTGACCCTTACCTTGCTGGGTGGGAAAGTAGTTGCTTTAAGGGAGCCATTTCAGCTGACCCTCAGCAAGTTTGCAGATGACAACAAACTGGGAGGATGGCTGATACACCAGAGGGTTGTGCTGCCATCCAGAGGGACCTCGACAGGCTGGAGAAATGGGCTTGCAGGAACCTTGTGCAGTTCACCCCTTCACCTAGGGAGGAACAACCCCATGCACCCATAGGTGCTGGGCGCTGCACAGCTGGAATGCAGCTTTGCGGAAAAGGATCTGGGGGTGCTGGCGGGCAACAAGATGAATGTGAGCCAACAGTGTGCCTTTAGCAGCTAAGAGGGCCAATGGTATCCTGGGCTGCATTAGGATGAGTGTTGCCAGCAGGTTGAAGGAGATGATCCTTTCCCTTTATTCATCCCTGGTGAGGCCACACCAGGAGTACTGTGTCCAGCTCTGGGCTCCCCAGTACAAGAAAGACATGAACATGCTAGAAACAGTCCAGCAAAGGGCCACTAAAATGACTAAGGGACTGGAGCATCTCCGCTATGAGAAAAGGCTGAGAGAGCTGGGACTGTTCAGCCTAGAGAAGGGAAGGCTCAAGGGGATCTTATCAATGTATGTGAATACCTGAAGGAAGGGTGTAAAGAGGATGGAGCCATGCTCTTTTCAGAGGTGCCTAGTCACAGGACCAGAGGCAATGGGCACAACCTGAAACACAGGACAGTCCACCTGAACATCAGGAAACACTTTTTTACAGTGAGGGTGACCAAGCACTGGCCCAGAGAGGTGGTGGAGTCTCCTTTCTTGGAAATATTCAAAAGCCATCTGGACATGGTCCTGGGCAATCGTCTCAAGGTGGCCCTGTTTGAGCAGGGATGGACCAGATGACCTCCAGAAGTCCCCGCCAACCTCAGCCATTCTGTGATTCTGTGATCCTGTGTTATAGTGCTGCATCACATATTTTGCAAACTGCATTCTGGGTACTCTTTTACTGAAGCATGGACCCTTACAACTCAGCATGCTCCAAATACACCACAACTGAATGAAATGTCATGAAAAATGCTCTCCAGTGCCACTCACAAGCTGACAACTTGTAGGAACATTTTAGGCTGGCGTTGAATGACAGGTGGCAGTTGCTGCTCCAGAGGAGGCCCTCTGTCTCTCTCCATAGACAAAGGAAGCAGACCCATGCTGGACATCCTACCTTCTCCACTGCTGATGACCAGATATCAGGCCAAGTATAAAGGCCAGCTGCGGATGACAAAATATGAAGGCCAAGTACAAGGTCCTGCACCTGGGTTGGGGCAATCCCCAATATCAGTACAGACTGGGTGATAAATTCATTGAGAGCAGCCCTCTAGAGAAGGACTTGAGAATATGGCTCGTATCCATATAAAACTGGATATGAGCCAGCAACGCGTGTGCTTGCAGCCCAGAAATCCTGGGCTGCATCAAAAGAAGCGTGGCCAGCAGGTAGAGGGAGGGGATTCCGGCCCTCTACTCCGCTCTTGTGAGACCTCACCTGGAGTACTGCGTCCAGCTCTGCGGCCCCCAGCACAAGACAGACATGGACCTGTTGGAGCAGTTCCAGAGGAGGGCCACAAAAACGATCAGAGGGCTGGAACACCTCTCCTGTGAAGAAAGGCTGGGAGAGTTGGGGTTGTTCAGCCTGGAGAAGAGAAGGTTTCGGGGACACCTTATTGTGGCCTTTCAGTATATAAAGGGGGCTTATAAGAAAGATGGAGAGAGACTTTTTACCAGGGCCTGTAGTGACAGGACAAGGGACAATGGTTTTAAACTGAAAGAGGGTAGGTTTAGACTGGACATAAGGAAGAAGAATTTTTTTTTATGATGAGGGTGGTGAGACACTGGAACAGGTTGCCCAGAGAAGTTGTGGATGCCCCATCATTGGAAGTGTTCAAGGTCAGGTTGGATGGGGCTTTGAGCAACCTGATCTAGTGGAAGAGGTCCCTGCCCATGGCAGGGGGGTTGGACTAGATGATCTTTAAAGGTCCCTTCCGACCCAAAGCATTCTGTGATTCTATGATTCTGTCTCTGTGCTATCAAAAGTTTTACTTTATGACCAAATAGCCGTAACAATGATAGCTCAACCAGTTTCACTATTAGCTAAGCACCTTGCTCTTGGTTTCAGTGTTGGCTTTGCTTTTTCCTGAAACTCCGCACATTATCTGGGAAGGAAGCCAAACACCATGGAAAGATCTGTTTATGACAAGACAGAGCTAATTATCAGCTTTGTAACGCAGGGCACCAGGATGCACACCTTCCTGATGTTTCGTTCCCTGCACTGTTTCCCTTCTGAGCCTCCATCCTATCACTGGCAGTCCTCCCTGGGACTTCTGGAGCACCTTCCCTGCCACAGCCATGGGGGACTGACTTTCTTACATGCAGGCTACCTTCCTCTCTTTTTGCAGACTGCCCACCAACAATGGCAAATCTGTAAGTGCTAGATATGAAAGCTTCACAGGAGTTAAGGCTGGACTCACCTCTGCCACAGAGAAGCTCCTAAATCAAAAGCAAAAAATATGTGGGGTTTTTTTTTTTAATTATTTCTCTCTCTGAATAGGCCACATTTGCACAGACAAGCAATGACCCAGAAAGAATATAATGATTGCTACTGCATATTACTCTTTTTAAACACTAAGCTCCTATCCTGATGAAGGCAGCTAGGCAGAGATAAGGCTAAAGAGCAGTTCCTGTGGAACTGCAGTCTTAATTTCTATAATAGGACACTGTGGAAAGAAGTATTATTTTTAGAGACTTAGTTTATCTGGGAAATTTCAGCTTGTAGCTGACATATTGCTTTCATGATCCGTACACATGGATTTTTATGAATGGTTCTTAAGGGATACTTTTTGCTTCCAGGCCAGTCTTTGGTGACATTTAAAATTATAATAGCAGCATTATGAGGAATAACCAGGTCCAAGAACCCTTTAGAGCCATGAGCACACATAGCAGATGTGTAGCATCTGCATGTAGCAATAGCTCTTCCATTCACCAGGGTGTGCAGGCTCTGCACAAAATTTCATGGACAAAGCTGCACGGGGGCATAACCACCACATTAGTTGGGCTGCTTGGGCTGCTCCTCTGCTGTTTCATGTCCTCACTGAGCAGACAGCAGTCATCTTCCATGCCTGTGGAGAGACCTCCTCTCAAAGATCGCAGGCCTCCCTGGTATAGCTAAAACTTTGCAGCAGCTTTGCACCCCGGCACACCTCTGCCCTTAGAAAAATGTACTTTATCCAACAGTTGAGCATTGCTGGACCCCAGTGTCTGTCTCTCAGTGGAAAACACCTGAAAAGTTCAGTATCTTTTATGCCAGCTAATCAGCCTACAGTATGATCTGCACACATCCATCAGGACCATGGCCGAGTGCCCCGTGTGTAGCTTCCAACAGTGAGACTCTCCCTATATCTTTTTTCTCTTTCCTTCTTTTCTCCTTGTTTACTTTCCAGGAATTGTCTGAAGTGTTTCCAGCCTGACTGTACCCAGCTTCAGTTCTGATCTGACTTTCTTTCTTTCTTTTTTTTTTTTTTTTTAAATTTTTTTCCATGGGCAGCCTCACTTGAACCTCCCGGCAGCTTAATGGCTAAGACTGCTGACTTGCAGCATCCCTGGGGAGCTGATTCAGTCAGCCTCTGTCTGCGGGTCTCTTCACAGAGCTCCAGCTCAGAGCTGCAGCAAACTGGCAGCTTGCTCTGCTTTTAAATACATAAGTGAACAAACTGAATGTCAGCACAGGAGAGCTGGTAGGGTGGTGAGCGAAGGACTGGATTCGTGAGGGAAGTGGTGCAAGAGAGCGGGGAAGGGTCTTGAAAAATGCCCTGGCAAAACCCATAGATATATCAGAGGGAGCGACCCCAGGTGGGGAGGGCAATCTGCAAGGTATTGAGATTTTATGGATTTTATAATGAAATAGAGGAACTTCAAAATTTTCTTTTGTGTTTACTTGAAATGTGTCATTTTGTGGGATGTTTATCCCTTTAAAGCCCTCCTTCCCTTGTTTTTAGCAAAATATGGCTTGATTTTTTTTAAAGTTCATCTTGCAGTAAAAGAAAATTTCATTTCAGGATTGATGAAACACAACATTTCAGCTTTCCATAAGCGACACATTTCCATTTTTAAAAATGTTGAATTGCTTTTTCTTGATATTTTCAAAACCCTCTCCTCATTACTTTTGCTGGTACAGATTTCTAAATTTACGTGGATTCATGAACAGTTTTAATTTCTTCAAAACTCTGTTTGTGGTTGAATTTACTATCTGTCGAACACAGGAACCATATGGTGCCAACAGACAGTGTGTGGAAGAGCAGTTTCATGGCTAAGCCATCACCCTGGGATTCAGGAGGCCTGGATACAGCTTCTGACTCTGCCAACTGACTTCATGTTGGCCTTTACCAAAGGCCAAACTCTTAAAGGTATTTTGGCAGGCCTTTTTTTTTAAAAAGGTGCCAAAATAGGCTAGGCATCTAATACACACGCTGACATAATTTCCTGATAACTACACCTAGTGAAAATCCTGGGATGATGTAGGATGATATAGCTTTCCTTGCACTTCTTTGCTGTGTTGTGTAATGCTATATTCAGGGTGCAAAACCGCACAAACAGGTCACCCAGCTGGACTCCGGATCTGGCACCCAGATCAATAAGAGGCAATTCTAACCGGTCCCTGATCAGCTCATTACAATTAGTTGCTACGTGGCAAATTGGCAACCCAGCGCACTAATTAAGATGATAGCATAGAAAAAACGTTCAGCTGCGGAAGGTATTACATAATTCAGAAATGTTTTGGGGATATGAATCCAAACCAGAGCTAAGGAAAGGCCAAAACACCAGAGCGAGGTTTCTGTAAGCCTCCCTGGGTTGGGATCTGCTTGGGAGAGCACGGGCAATCTTCATTCCAGCCAATTCTCCTCATTCTCCCTGAGAGACTGTACTCCTGGGTCACCCTGTGGCACAAATAATTAACCCATCGGAACAATTACTTATATACAGATAGTTCTGGGATGGTCTTTTTATACCCTAAAAATTAAAGATTGTGGTTGCTCTGAGGGAAGGCACTTTCACTGGCACTGTACAGATGGGGAAGGTGAGGAAAGTGTCAGAAGAGACATTTGTCCAGGATCACACTCAGCAGCAGTACAGGGAAGAGACTGTCACACGACACCAAAATTAATTTTTTCTCTTTTCTGACCTGGCATTTTGGGTCTTGGTGATATTCCATACCTTTGTAACAGGCTGTGAGCTCCTCAGAGCAGGAACTGCCCTGTTGGTATGCTCCCATTGCAATCAGACCACAGGTGACCACAGGTACAGACACATCCAAGTTACCTAAAGCTGCCCCACTCACCACTGCAAGTGGAGCAGCAGCGGCACGAAGTTCAGGGAGCACTAACTGCAAAGGTGTGCTGGAGGAAGAGGCACTGGGACTTGGATAAGGTCACAAATTTAGCTTAAAGGTAGCTCAGATGCTGCAACTGCACGTCTAGATTACACCTTAGACATAACTGCATGCACTTTACGGACTTCCTGTGTTGTTTAAAGCATTACACACATATATATTACTATACGCATACACTACCTTATGTACAGATTACATGAATTCATTGTCCAAAGTGCTAGCCTGACTTTTGCATTGGTATTGAGCCTCCTTTGCAGTTCCTGGGCATTATAAATTAAAGGATGTGAAAAGATGATTAATATGGCTGAGCTCTGAACAGCTGGGCTTTTCAGAGCTGACAAAATGCATACTCTCTTCATGCAAAACTCCCTTGTTGAATCAGTTACACTCATGAATTACCTTCATTGTTAAGACCTCTTAATAATTTTTTTGTTCTATGATAGTAACCAAGATGCTAAAAGTTCCCATCTTTCTAAATGAAATCACATCTTTCTTAAAGCAAGAACTTGAATGTGAGTCTTCCACCCCTCAGGGAGATGCTGCACCAGTTTGTCCCTCTCCTGGCACAAGGCTCATGCCAGGGCAGGGAGTAACCCGGAGATGCCCATGCCATCTCTGGTGGGCAGATCTTGCTCTCTTGAGCAGAAATCCTTCCCTGGACTTGGTAAAATCTTCCCCATTAAAGTTGCTGCCAGTGATAAATTCCAACAAAAGATCATGTTTGTGGTAAGTCAGTGTTTTGTCGAGCAAAGCATCTTTTGCTGAAAAATTCCCTACCTGCTCCCGCCTCATCACTGCCTCGGCCTGCAGTCCTCTGGCTCTGCGGAGGCAGGAACGGGTGTGCAACGAATTCACTCCTCTGCTCTGGCTACAACCCCAGCCTGTGGGTTACTGTATGGGCGCACATAGCCCATGTCCTTCTCCAGCACAGAACGGGGGGGATATTTCAGCAGAGAGTCTTAGAGAGGTGCAATTCCCTCCACAGTACCTGTGCCTTCACCAGCTTTTTTTTCTCTTACAAGCAGCAAGGTAATGGCACTGCCCACATAAAACGCTAAGCTCCCACGCTGCCGTAAAAAAACCTTAAGATATGAATTTTGAAGTGGAGCTTCCTATAAAGCACTTAAGAAAGGATCCTTGGAGGATGTAACCCGTGTGTACACAGGAGTGCGAGGGTGCTTGAGAAGAGCCTAGCATGAAATAAATGCCTTTGTGAACGGTCCCTGCGAAACTGTCATCCATAAGAAACCCTCTTGCGTCAGACACTTGTACAGACACTTGTTATCTTTGCTGACGCTGCATCTGTTTGACCAGTTCTGTAAATAAGGAGTTGAATTCAGTTTTCAGGCTGTTAACTTTTCACAAGCAGCCAGTTGTCACTGAAAATGCTCACAAAATCTCCTCTCATAAAATGAACATAACAAATGAAGCATCTCTACTCCGACAGAGGAGTGGACCACACTGTCTTACAAAGTGTAATTTTTTCAGTTCAAAAAGAATTGAGAGAAAAGGGTAAGTAGAAATAAAGGACTCTGAATGCTAAGGAATTATCTGCACATGAACATTTTGGAAATGGGAGGTGCAAGCCTGAGGGTTGTTTGTGCATTAACTTGTCATAGTGGCTTTACAAGTGTGTGCCTGCCTGTTTATTCATGGATGCAGCAAGAATGGTGTGCTTTCCGTGGCAGACTCTGTACTGCAAGAAAGAAATATAACTCACAGATAAGTAGTATTGCGTGGAGACAAAACACCCATCAAAAAACTGTGGGAACTTTGGTGTCTTTATAAAACATGTTTTGATGGGGAAAGACATGTATAAAACAAAGCCATCTTACTGGTTACAGTATTTAACATTTCTCCTAGTTCCATTAACACTTTAATTCTTCCAGGAAGAAAGGCTGGCAAAGTTCATTTCATTTTAATTAGAGGGGTGAAGTAATAGGTGACTAGCGTTTGCAAATCAGTCAAGTTGTTTGGAGAAAGTAGTTTACAAAATTTTTTTTTCTTATGATTTGTTCTCTTAAAAAAAAGAAAAAAGAAAAAGGAAATCTATGCAAGATATGTTCCCTAGCTTAAATGAGCCTTGTGGTAAGTATTAGGGATGAAAGTGGAAATTCAGCTGTACTAGAAATAATAATTTTTAAATTGTTTTTCTCTGTCTCAAGTTTATGTTCAGACTTTACGAGCTCTTTCCAATGCACGCCTTCAGTGCCTATTACCACAATATGCTCTTCTCAAATACAGGCCTGTTAAACTGACAGGGAAGACAGGTGGTCACCCCCTTTATGATTTTCCTTAGCGCGGTTTTTCACACTGCATGAGCTGAGAGCTGGGTTTCAGGAAGAGAGAAAAGTGTGTGTTTTGCTGTTTGGGACCTATTCGCCTGAGCAAAAAGAAAAAGCCAGAAGAAATTTGGATTCATTGCGACGGTCACAAAGAAGGCCATAAAGTGATTTTTACTAGAGTTCAACTCTTGGTCAATGAGATTCATGTTTGCATATATATCACTGAGCCACGGGGGTCCTGCAGCAGGTGTTCTGTGGGGAAACGCGCGGCACCACAATGGCACCTGTGCCCATAAAGTCATCACCTACCACCCGAGCCGGGCGCAGAAGCGCCGCGGGTCGCAGAGCCTCTCTTGTTCAGGCACCGCTGCGCAGTCAGGGGTTGGGCTCCTTCGAGGGGCGAGCCGTTTGGGAAGGATTAATGGCAGAATTACTCTCTCCCCTTCTCGGGGCAACAACTGCCAGCGATACGCTTCTCTCCTCACCCCTGCCAGCCCCGTTCGGAGACAATAGACAGATTTGGCTGCAGCTGGCTGGCGGGCCGACATAAAACTGAACACCTGTGGACCAAGTATGCACAGCTGCAGCATGCCAGGGCTGAACTATCTATTGTGCAAGCTACGCACGTGCTGCCTGCGAGCGCCTGTGAAATGACGCAAGTTCAAAGACGGAGCCATTGGGGGTGGGGGAAAGAGAGGTTCCACCACGACCCAGTTATCTGCTTTTACTCAAGTGCCCCCAAAAGTCTTTCTGCGGCAGAGGGCGTTTTTTAGAGCTGCGCAATGTATGGATGAAACCACTTAAAGCACTGATCGGACTATATGCCTGAAGAATTAAATCTCTGCTGAGGACCCACTTGGCCGTAGTTTGCAGTGTTGTTGCATCTGGGTTTTGTGTTATCTCTGTGATTCACAGAGAGTGATTCACAAGAGCAATTAATTCATGTAATGGCCTATTCTATTTCTGAACAGATACAGAAAATACCTAGGGAATCACTGAGTTGCTTTTTTGTGAATTAATTTTTGTACTGTACTCTGAATATGTAAAATAACATATACATATTATTAGACACAGCAAGTGAGTGTAATGCAGAATCTAATGGGCAGATATTTCATGGAGCTGCTTTTGTTCATGAACCATATAGATCTGTTTAGACCATTCTTCCTACCCACGGTTACACAAGCTTTAGCAAAGTAAGAAGTGGCCTTTTCCAAATTTGAAATACGAAATTGTTATAATTTGTTATCACGGACAGGGGATAACTACTTTACTGAAACTTATTTGAAGCTGCTCTGGGAAAACACCACCATCCAGAAACCCCCTTTGGAGATTTCAGCTCAGGCAGAACATTGGAGGATGAGCTCTTGGATTAAGAAATGAGGATAGCAGTGGCTGCATGCTGAAAATTTAATTCCAGCATATTTGTATCCCTAAAAATGACCTGTTCACTAGATTTGTGGTCCAACCTGACCGGCTAAGCACTTTGGCCTTAGAGCTTCTTTTAATTGTAGGTGAACGCCCCTTCAGAAACTCCTTCACCTGTGTTACCAGGTGTATCAAGATATTTGCACATATGTCTCTTTGCTTCTAGAGATGTGCTCGGTGTTCCCAGTTCTTCTGAAGAGTCCTTTGGAAAGAGGACAGTCAAAACAGGTCATCACCTCCAGAACAGTTTATTCTGTCAGCCTTTGTTCTTAGGGATGCTTGGAAATGTCCAGAGAATAGGCTGGAGACCTGCCAGCATTCCCACGGACCCTGTGATGTCTTGCTGGGTATGTGAAAAGTCAGGGGCTCTTAAGCCCCACGAAAATGCCAGAGACAAGGCATGGGATGGATGAATTGTCTTGGTGACTACATATGTCCCATGAATGTTGACTGGACAGTGTGGGACTGTCTATTTTTATACTGTTACTTCAGACTCTTTAATAAGTTGCATGGACTAGCTGACTGCTCCAAGGCAGAAGCATGAGCACAGCTATACTTTTCCTGGTGGGAAACTGACTGTGGAACTTGTAAATTTTTAAGTTAGTATGAAAATGAAAATATTTTTTGTGGGTTTGTTTCTTTTTTTTTTGTTAATTTTTTTTTCAGGAGAAAATGTCTGTAAAGCTGTTTTCCATGATGAAAGTTTTACATATTCAAAACAAAAGAAATTTAGAATTTGAACTTAACATGACAAGGTCCTTTGGAGTGTCTGTGTTTATTACGTTCTCCGCACAGCAGTGTGGTATTTCAGGCTTCTGGGACACTGGCACTTCTGGAAACCAGATGCCCTTGTTTGGCCCACAAACCAGTCAACAGCGTAAGGAAAATCACTATTCAGCCAATGTACCCCTACACTGATATGAATAAAACCTCTAAAATGGAGATCCTATGCCAGTTTACAGGAGCTATTAAAAGGGTGTTGAGTTTTTTACACTTACTGGGAAACGGACAGAGGCCACCAAACTCATTTCACAAATGCTGCTACAAATCCTCCTGTCAGTAAAAACTTTCAGTCATCCACGGCTGGATTTGAACTGGCAACCCATATGTAAAAGCTGCTGTATCCCTTCATCACTCAACCCCTCTCTCCTCAGTTTTTACAGTCAGCAGGTGTGTGTGTAGGAGAGACTGTGGTCTCCTGATTTATTATATAATATCAGTTAGGCAGGCTTCATAAAGTTGGAGGCCAGAAGGGACAACTAGATCATCTATTCTGACCTCCTGTGTAGCACAGCCCATTAAGTTTCACCTGGACACCAGTATATTAAGCTCAAAGACAAAAATGAGTCTACAGCACCTTAAGTACACAGCAGATTAAACTATGTGCCACAGATGGAAAACTGGAGATATGAAAAGTCACCGCTGCTCAAGACCTCTGCAGTCTCAAAGAAGAGAGTTGAGAGAAGTTCAACTGATACCAGCAGACAAACCCAACTCTGTCATGTAGACAGAGGGGAAAGTCCCCAAATCAAAAACAATGAAGCAAGAAAATCAAAAGCGAGAGCAAAACAGCAGCCAGAAACTTCTGCCAACCTGATCTAGAGGAAAATCATATCTTAAGTCCAGATATGGTGATCAGCAGAGCCCTGGATATGACAAGAAGGAATAGCAGCAGGAATATAGGAAATAAAACTCTCTGCCATCGCAAGATCGCTCTTCCCTTTCCTTCTGCCTTCAAGCTTCTGAGGAAGGTCAAAGGAAAAAAAAAAAAAGGGAAAAAGGCTGGCTTGCATGGCTAATGTTAGAATTGCTGTTTATAAAGGTTTACAAGGGCACCCAGAGACATTGGGCATGTGACACTGAGAAGTGATGAGTGTAATGTCATTTCAAGATGAGAAGCTAAAGCATGGGGAAAACCAATCCTTGGAACAAGCCATGACACTAGGGCAGCTGTCTTGAGCCCTGACTTTCCTGACTAGGAAACAATTGTCTACCAAGGATCATGCATGGAATTAACTTACTGTCAGTGGGGCGGAAATAATAGTTTCGTTTTGTTGGGTTTATTCCATCAGGGGAAAAGCATCACTGGAGAAAAGCCAGTCCAAGCTCCATAGTTTTTAACAAACCAAGAATGGGGCAATACACAAGCATTGCAAGCAAATACAAAGATTAAAGCAATATTTGGTTGACTTTAGCATCTTGTTTTTTTCAACTGTGTAAAAGTTTTAGGGAGAAAAGATACAAACAGTGTCTTCCCTGGCCTTATTAGGTGAAATATTAGGGGTTTTTAACAGGTCAAAATTCTCAGCAATCACCTTCCTGCCGATTTTATTCTTTCATTTTCATATTAAAAGGCCAGGTGCCCCAGCAGTACTGTCTGTTGCTGCCAAGCAGCATGGTGTGACTTCACTTGTGCAACTAATTTTACTGTTTTTAATAAGATTTCTCAAGCAAGTAAAATTGCATGCATGCTTAGGTATTTTTTCAGATTCAGGTTAAGGCTTTGCCTTTGCAGAGAGCAAGAGAGAGTCTTACCTTTGCATTTGCCTCGTGCTTCCTTCAGTTTCTCCAAGTCATACTATTGAATCTGAATCAAGGGGGATTTCAAAAAGTAAAACCACAGTATATGGGGTGTATTGGGTAAGTATATTCAAAGGTGTGAAGAGTATAATGTTGGGTGGCTGGTTCATACAGGTGTCTGAACAGAGTCACGGTGCTAGGAAGGCAAGTCCCACCGATCAGTATGTCCACCAGCCCTGAAGGATTTTTCAAACAATATTTCCAAGTTTCCCCTTCTGCCTATTTTCTGAATATCATGGATACAAGGAACAGAACTCTCCTGTCATTGTCCATCTAACATATTTGTCTCTGGCTGCATTAACTTCAGGGAAAATACACTCCTGTGAACACCATCATCAACTAGCTCTTGTATACTGAATAACTACAGGGGAAAAAAGCCCTTATTACTTGAAAAAAAAAGAAAAAAAAAGAAAAAATAAGAAAAAAGAAGAAAAAAAAAAAGAAGAAAAAAAAACAGAAAAGAAAAAATAACACCAGAAAATGCTGGCATAAACTGAAGATTTTACAAGATTCTAGGTATAAGTATAAAACCAAGATTTCTTGTGTAATGATGTCACCTGCACATACAATATAGCCCCTTTTGCACCAAACTCTCTCTTGATATTTTTCTATGCATCACAGAGATTTTGGGCTCCCTCCACAAGCAATGGGAGGGAAGGAAAAAATTAAGACAGCTGTGGGGAGAGAATGGAAGGGAAAACAAGAAAATGCTGAAGGTTGTTTTTAAAAACTAAAAGAGAGAAGGATGCAAAGTGCTGGAAAAAGTGTCTAGAAGGAAAAAGTGTAGAAGTGGAAAGGAAAGAGGAAATTCAGCAAAATATGTACAAGCGGAGACCAGCAAGCCAGGTTTTCAGCTCGGGTAAGCCAGTCAAGCTCCACTAAAATGAGTGGAGCTGAAATGATTTCTAGCCATTGAGGATCTATCCCATTTTGTTACATTAAAGAAATAAAGAACAGGAAATTTACTTTATAGAGACGCTAGAAGTCATGAATTAAATGTGATTTAGCTGGCTCCCAGAAAAATTCAGCAAGAACCCTGATAAGGCCCACTATTCTATAAACGCTATCCAATTAGACTCATTATATTTCAGAAAGCTTCGTGTTCATACATTCAAGGTGGATCCTGAGGGTGCCCAAGAAGATCCGAATGTGAAGCCTAGGGTTCTAGATGCATCCAAGTACAACAGGAAATATCTGAAGGCAGACTGGGATTTGCCCACGGCATCTACACGTTCAACACAGGTCATCCAACTTTTCCTGAGCCTTCATGTTTGAATTGCATGGACCTCGAGTTTATCACAGCAGGCAGAGAAGGCAGCAACACACGCAGTAAATCACAGCCTCTTGTTAACAATTTCCATACCGGACCATTAGAAAGTTTCAGAGAGCTGTGAGCCCAGCTTTGGGGGACGGGTCTATCTGATTTGACACAGAACAAAACACAAATCAAACAAAACAAACCCCCATAATTAAGCTTCATGTACGGTTGCCCTTCTTGAAAAGCTGGAATAGTCAAGGCTAAAGCCAGCCGTGTCTTTTGGGGTAGCAGGGAGGACTCTAGAGTCCCCCTCCCACATGCAATCTCTCCTCGCTGCACTGTGGCAGCCCTCCATCCATCTGGAAACGCTCTGAAGTTCAGAGGAAGCTTGAGAGGAGCAATGTGCAGCTCTCCTCACAGCCTAAGGAGCTGTGCCAGGGACCAAGTTCAAGACCTGAACAATGCCCTGCTTGGCTAGTCGTTTGGATAGAAAAATTAATTTACAGCTGAATTGCGGAGGAGGGGCCAAATTCCAAAGAGCACTGAAGTCTCTGGAAGCTTGGCTGAAAAATTAGTAGTGCTGCTGCAGCAGCTGAGATTTCCACTTGTTGCAAACAGTGGCAAAACTTGATGGCCACGTACACAGGTAGCCCAAACTGACCTGCACATCACACCGTAAGCTGTCACTGGGGGCACTAACCAGGAATGGAGCATGCGGTGCAGCTTTTCACGCTGACTACAGTTAATCCTTGCCAATCTAAGTGGTGGGTGTTTAAAATGAAAAAAACACTGAGATGCTAGGAGCTGTAGTGCATCATGTCTGACTGTAACACGTGGAAACGCTTCTTTGTATTAAACATGAGAACGGTTGCAAGCAGGTCTTTTCCTGGAGGCTAAGTGCAAATTCTCCAGCTCCTGGAGAAGAGCCAGTATTTCTCCCAGGCAAGCAGGAGTGCCTGGTACTACCACGTACCACCTCTACATTTCAGTGTCTCTCTGACTCCTCCATGTCAGTACATTTAGACAGTAGAAGGATTGCTGAATTGCTACGCTCAGGAAAAAGTCTGCCCCAGTCTGGAGTGAGGGGAACCATCCAGCACCAGTTTTAGTACTTCTGAAGTAGATTGTGACACGCAGCCCTCCACACTGAGACTGTGGCCACTGTGACATGAAACGCTGGGAGCAATGGAAGGGGAAGATGTTGAAGACACTTCCCTAAAGCAAGGGGAGATGTTAATGGTTTCCTGGGGGAAAACAAGAGCTGTTTCAACAACAAAGAAACGCCTTGACATTTTAGAAAGGCTCAGCACAGATCACAGGCCTATTTATACTGTGTCCAGTGAATAGTTCTGAAGAATTTTCAAAAGCCTTATTTCACATTTTTACCTAGATTCTCTATTACCTTAGAGAAGATGCACCTTTCGGCAATAAAACGCAGCACAATCAATGTTGCAAATTTAATCTGACTTCCCATGTTTTGGGATAAAAGAAGAGCTTTTGAATCTGCCAAAGGTAAAAAAACCCAACACATTCTTGTCTCTGAGTGCATGGCTACTAAAAATAGATCCTGACTACCTACCTCATTCATTGCTCTCAAAAGGTGGGGGGCTGCGCACGTAGCCATCACTTGCAAAAGGTGTGCCAAGCCCATTCAAAGGAAGTGGCTCGTGAAATAAAACTTTACAGCTAAAAAGCTAAAAATAAAACTTCAGTTCTTCTCAAGTGTCTGGCTTAATATTCTCTCTGTTATTCTTCTTATTCTGATGATTCTTCCTGTTATTTGTACAGCTGAGCCAATGTTTCCAGGCAATTCACAAAGTTACTCAGAAAGCTCAAGTGGGACATGAAGTATTACAAACTGTAATTTTGATTCTCATTTACACTACAGCTTCATTTACACCCAATTTTAAAGTCTCTTTACATTCAAAGAGGTATGAAGGGGCTTTTTTTGTAACAGTATCAGAGGTTTTCTATATGTATCATTATACTATTATTATTAACTTAGTTATAATCTCTCCTAATCAACTTTTGGGGTTTTCCAAGAAGAACTCAGTTCTTGGTAAAATTCCACAGAAATCAAGGGAATAATAAAAAGAATTATTTTGGCCAGTCCCATTATTTTTAATAATTTTTCTACTACATGAAAGAAAACCTGAAGAGTGATATAGTGCACATTAGGTTACTTAAAATGGGTTCTTTCTGAAGTGTATACACAGGAATGCTATTGACTTTTGCAGTCTTGCAAAAAAAAGAGTTCTCAACGTTAGTGATTCACTTTATAATTCACTATTTAATCGTATTTCTCTCAGGTAAAGAAAAGATTATTAAAAGACTTTTCAGCATAAAGGCAAGATATTTCTCCTTCAGAAACTGTAGTTTCTTTAAGGGCAATCTTTTAGTTAGTAGTGTAGTTGCAAAGTTAATCCAAACACCTTCTCATTACCCATGACCCTCCCACACCTGGTTTCAGCTGACCAGAGTATCAGTTACTCTCTTGCCTTTCCTAACAATTGGGAAAAACACAGGAAAATAATGTTTAATGTAATGAGATATATATATTCTTGTAAATGAAATAATTTCATGCCATGTAAGGTATTTCTCTACTTGAACACTCCACTAGTATTTTATTTTAAAACTTTACTATAGATTAAAAAAGGGAGATATTTGAAATTGAATAATGCTTCTTTTCTGTCCTATTTTCATAAGCATCCTTTTATTTCTCTGCCTTCTGCTCCATTCTCTGTCTTCCCCTCCTCCGCTCCGCCTTTTCTTGGCTGTTGCAAGTGTACATTCCCTTAACATGAGAATCTCTCTTAATGAAAGCTCATGAAGATTTTTCAAACTATTATTTTCATAGGGATAGATCAGGTCCAAAAAGCATGCCTGTACACGTGGAGATTTTTGTTTCAAGACATAGTACGAGAGATGCCGTATATTTGAAGGTAGTCATAGGCTGAATCGAGCTCACCCCATATAATCCACCAACATTTTCGTTGTAAGTGATGACATCATTTAAAATGGGCTTTTGATACTGGAAGCAGGGCTGATTCAGAGCATGCTGAAATCAGTAGAATTCTCTCTACTGACTGCAGTGAACTTATGATCAACTGCTTTAATACCATGTGTAGAAGACAATTTCAAGGCATTCCTTTCATTTAAAAAACTCACAAACCCTCTGGTGCACAGCAAGGCTTTTAAGAAGCCTGCATATATCCAGTGGGCATGTCAGCCTACCTGCTCACGGCGTGTTCCAAAGCCCTGCAAATTGCCCTCAGTGTTTGTTTGTCTAAGAAATGTCATAATAGTCATTGTACCATTTTGTCAGCTGAATGCAGAGACCCCTTGAGTCAATAAAGTATTGCTGATGTGCCAGAGGCTGAAAAGCCTTTGCTTCACTTTGACTTTTTATTCCTACCAAATTGCCATTCACATTTCAGCAAAATTAAATATCCTTCTGTTTAAGTGCCAGCAACTGATGGGAGCAGTAAAAGAAGTTAATTGAAAGCTATCGGCTGTAATACTCAAGCAAGATTAAAAAAAAAAAAGAAAGAAAAGAAAAGAAAGAAAAAGTCATGGTTTCCTAAAAGTCCTGTAGCTGTGACACAGAGTTACTTAGGACTATAAAATATAAAAACCTCATGTTCTATTCTTGGGATGTTCCATTGATTGACTCTTTTTTCCACTTAAACTACTCTTTCGACTTTATAGCAGTCTGTCTAAATTCCAGTTTATGTCAGGTGGCTCCCGATACTGTACAGCTCACTGTTCCTTCTTTTCTTTCTTCACATGAACTAGTGCAGGGCCAGGTATTGTCCGCCTTTACCCACAGCGAGAAAGCTCTTCCCTCCCAAGTATTCCTGTTTGTAGAACAGCTGACGGATCCCTTTGGGAGGAAAGAACACAGGGCCAGGCCCAGAGCTGTGCACAATCTCTCTCTAAGCAGCAGGTGGACGAGGAGGGAGATACGGGGCAGCCTGGGGGGGGCTGCAGCTGGGGAGAGGTACACGTGGCTCCCACCAGCACTGATGCTTCGTTCTGGCTCATCGCATCTGGCATGTAGGATGGAGGTGCTGGAGAAATGCCATAGTGCTGTGGGGGAAAAATGTGAAGCACATGGGAAGCAGGAGGGAGAAACTAACTGGGCAGAAGGAAGAACAAAGCCCCTCTAGCCCCCTCCTAGTAAACTGAGAGCTGTCAGGACCTTTAGCGTGTGGGCAGGATGCTGCACCCTTGTGGAGCACCTCTGAAGCTGATTGTGCACAGCCAAGTCCAGGATCTAACCCCCAGCTCTGCAGCCCACTAGACTAACTCAGGAGGGCACTATGTCCACCAGCACAAGTTTGCAAGATCAGGTCCAAAGAAAGCAATTTTACCAGAAACAGTTTTAAACTACACGTGAGGAACGGGAGCAGGGAAGACTGCAGAATGGGAAGGAAAAGCAGATGGGACTTAAATCTGTGTCCAAACCTATGAAGATCTGCAGTATCTAGCAGTCGAGCAGCGGGTGATGCTTCCAGGCCTCTTGCTACCTTTGCTTGCTGCTGATGTGCCCCACGGCTAAGGAAGATGCTCATGCTGATGGAGCCGCCTCTTGTCTCTGCTCTGTGCTTTGGCCTCTAAATACAACCCCTTTGTCACTACATGGTATTGAAACAAAAATAATTTCTAAATCAAACTTACAATTTAGTGTGGACACTCGTTCTTTCTTTCTTTGTTGTACTTCACTAATCACAAACTCAGCTGGACTTGATCCCTCCTTCTTTTCCACATGTACAAGGCTGTGCATTTGGGTTTTCCCTGTAAGGTCCACCTTATAGAGCCAGACTGGTCCATGCAGGTCCCGCTACTCCTAGCTTGTCTTTGATGCTAGTCAGCATCAAAGTTTTCTGAGGAGAGCTCCAGAAATGCTGCAGACGGCTGCCATGCTCTGGGTTTTCTGTTCCTTTCTCTTCTTAGTTCTGTCTATAGAAATTATGATTAGCCACATACATACACTAATCCCTTCTTCGAAGAGTGCTAAATTCTCACCTCAACAGCTTCCTGCAGCCATGAATCCCGTAGTCTAATTACACACCCTGTGAGAAAGAGTTTCCTTTTATCAGTTTTGAATATGCTGCTTTTTGGCTTCATCGTCTCGTTTTTCTAATATTTTTAGACAGAATCCCATGCTGAGCAAATAACTTAAAAGCCCCAAATCAGCTCTTCACTTACAATATATCCACAGACTGAAGAAAGATTTCCCTCTTTCTCCTCTGGGGCTTTCTTGGCATTTTAGGCGGTAAGTTCAAAATTGAATTTTGGGTCGTTCTGGCAATGTCTGCTGGGTGATTTGTGCTCATACAATCTGGACTACGTAAGAGGGTTTTTTTTGGTGTGGTTTTTTTTTTTTTTTTTTTTTAATTCAGTACTTGGCTAACCGAACAGAGTAGAAACAGGTACCTGATATGGGATGGACTGTTCTCACTTCTAGCCACTTATCTGTAATATTCTGGTTTATACACATACTGCAAGTACTTGAGAGTCTCTTTGGCCTCCATACAGTGAAGACTCCTAATTAGATTGGTGGTGAAAAAACCACATGAATTTGGATCAGAAACAGCCAGAGAAATAAGCTTTTCACATACTGAAACCTTTGATGCTGTCAAGCCTCAAGTCACTCAGCATATGCAGCTCCAGCTGCACCAGCCCTGTGTTCGCATGGCCAAGCGGCTGCCCAGCTGGGTTATTTCTTACTGGCAGCTCTTCCTGATGCCGTGCAGTCTTGCAGCACAGCTTTAGCCCTACTTTGGGCCTTGCATGGCCACATTTGGCTCCAGCTGGTTGTCGCTGGAGTGGAAAGGCAGCAGCCCCCAGTTGCTTATCCCTTCTGTCTGTCCCACCTTTTGCTAGGTTAGAAAATCGTGGGTGGACGGGGGTGACAAAGGACCTCTCTGATGGCTCTGGGCCATCTTGAGGGGGACAGTTACGCTGTCTTTCTGGCTGCGTTGAGCTCTCTGGGCTAGGTAAAGCGGCAATAAAAACTACCCACTGAACAGATGCATGGTTTCAGAAATGTTACCTTCCTTCTCACTTCTCCCTTCCTACGTAGAACTGATAAAGTCAAACCAGAGGTTAGTAAACATCGTGACAGGCCTATAACTCGAAATGTATGGAGCTTGTGCAACGGACACACAGCATAATTAAGTTCCTTGTGAATGACGTGTAGCATTACTCCTGAAAAATATTATAAATACTCTGCATTCACTGTCATAAAAATAAACATACTGTGACTAGTCAAGCCAGTTGTGCTACCGTTATGTACTTTGCCATTATAATCCAAGACATCTCTGTTGCCAGAACTGAGGCTTGCGGCTGAAGGACTTCAGAATCTGGCCATTGCAGAAATACTGATTTCTGTTTAATGAGTATTCAGTCTGGTAGTTCAAGCTTTCTTCGGACAGGGCTGCTGCTAAGCAGTTGTTGGGGTTTTTTGGTTTGTTTTTAAGGAAGAATTAAAGCCTGGAAAATTTACTTCCTGGTATCACCACAAATTAGTAGGCAAATGAACTCTGAACTCTGGGCAATGTGATCTCCAAGATCTCCCAAAGGCCACTATAATTCCTATGTGTAATACAGGGTTTTTGTTAAAACGTAATAGGTTTCATCAACAATAGTTGCCAGAAGACCTGCAGTTCCAAGTAAGAATCATAGATCTTATGTCTCCAAGGAAGGACAGGGCAAAGAGATTTGACACTAAAACTTTCTCAGGTCTCCAGATGAGCTTTTTACCATTTTAGCCATGAAATAATCTGTTAAAACCTTATATTAAAGTATTAAGGGCACATCTCAATGAGACACCAATGGAAGTTAGCCAACTTACTACATAATTCTATTTTAAAATTATCATGAATATTTATCTAGCTGTATTCCTATAGCTCCCAAGAGTCCCAGACTATTTGATATCCTTCTGGGATGTGCATTGAAATATGTCCAATATTACACTAAGGGTTAAGATGGATAAGCTTGTTACTGTACGGTAAATTCAGGTGTGAACTTGCAGCAGTACAGTAACTGTTGTGCACATGTGGCAGCTTGTTTAGCTGTCCATACCACAAATTACTGAAGATCAGCCTAATTAAGTGAAGGACTTTTCCAAAAAACAAAGATAAACTGCACAATCCTTTTACAGAATCAGCAGCCACGATGGATCTGTAAAATGACCTAAACAGCTCATTTACAAAAAACCCCACAACGTATCATATCTTAATTCAACATAACTCCTTTCAAAGAAGTTTGTTTTAAATAACAAGTTACGCTTATTCAAGTACACTGCTACCTACTTCCCTTTTTGACCCCAGCAAAGACAGGCTCAGGGCTGGATGGACTACTCTTGGGATTATGAGAGACAAAAAATCCCTTTTTTTCAAGGTGGATTTCTTAAGAGACTGTACAGGAAAGAAGGATTGAGCATCTGTGACAATGGAAAAGAAAAGCTTTATATTATAAATCAAGGAGCAAGGGCTGGAGGAGACATATGTGGTCTCCATGCCTGGTCCTAGTCCACAGACCATACATGATAAAGGGTATTACTGTAGCTGAAAGAACAAGGGAGAATAGATGGACACAGCATAAGGATGAGAACAGCAGCCAGGCAGATGATAGTTAGTGATAGGTAGAGTCAATGGGAAGTAGAAATGAAATTTTGTACAGAAAGGACAGGACATATCTTGAAATGAAGAAACCAGAACTTCTGGTGCGGAACATCAAACATATCATTGCAGGAATAATCCAAACCTGGTTTAACTATGGTTGGAATAGGGGTTATGATCAAAACACAGTTGCTGGAAGTACTTGCTGTTCCATAAAAACACGTGTAATGACAAAAGCCATGGGTATCCCTGTACATTAACAGAGAGTGGATAAACAGAAACAAAACTGTGACTATCCGGTCACCATTATTTCAAATGGGGAAAAAAATGGGCTACAGGCTGGAGTCACATTTTGGTATGAATAAAGATCTATGTAATGCTAGCAGAGAGAGAAACATTTCTCAGCATTGTACTATGTTGAGATACTGTGATTTTCCAGAAATATATTGGAGACAAATTCTACCAATAATGTCAGAGACCAAAGGTTCCTGGCAGGGGTACCTGACAGGTGTTTTTTCACTGCTACTCTTGTGGAACCAACACAAGGAGATGTTATCTTAGATTCAATTTTGGTGAGTACTTCAGGAAATGCTAGTCAAACTATTCAGAGGAGTAACCTTAGCTTGCATGCTCATTGTTCAATCCACCTTAAACTTAGGAGAAGAAAAACCAAAACAAAACTATAAATAATGAAGGAAAAACTTCAGTGAGCTTAGAGAACCAGTTAGTGACACAGACTGATCTGATTATTTCTAGGATTTGAATGTGGAGGAACTATCTTTGAATTAAGGTACATGAAGTTATCTGGAACTTGTTTCAGACTGGTGTTTGGAGAAGGATTTCACAGCTAACCCGATCTCAAAAACAGGATAGCAGGAATAATAAGAGATCCTCCTAATATGGAGAAAAGGATCCATCTTCAGAAAAGATCTGTCAAAGAAAAACTGTGTCTTACAACTGGAGAATTGTAGGGTTATTGTGAAAACTTCCCAGTCCACTTCTTTCAGAAAATTCAACTGCCTTAAAACAAATGGCAAGGGGCTCCTCACTCATATCAATAGAAAAGAGAAAAGGGAAAATAAGTATAAAACTTCCGTACCTAAAAATAAAGTAGGTATATGATAAAACCGAACAAAAACTTTGCCAGATTTTCAGTAAGTACAATGGCATCAGCTGCAGTGCCAAAGGCAGGAGGGGAAATAGAGCACAGATTTGGACAGTGTAAAGAACATGGAAGTATTTTCTAAATTTGCATGCTTGCTGTGTTTCTGCCTTTCAGTGTGGTATATTGGATACAGGAATGGGTTAAAATCTTGTCTTGGGCTGAGAGACAAGAAGTCTGGAGATATTTGAATCTCCTTGTTTTACTTGGAGTGGGACAGACCTTCAGGACTGAATAGCACGTTACCGGATAGAAAACACTTTTCTTCAGAGACAATGGCAGCTTTAACTTTCAAAAGTGTATTCCTAGAGTGTGGACAAAAGGAGTCACCTGAAAGACAAGTTACTTAAGGAGAGAGTGAGAAGAGCAAGACAAACACTGGAAGAGAGGCATGCATGCAAAGGACGCTGGCTAGGCTGGAGTCTGCTGGAGACAGATGCTGACACTTGTTTTGTGGGGGTTTTCAAGGCCCGTGAACAGTTGTTCTCTGACGGACAAAGACCTTGATAAGATGGTTTCTCACTTGAGAACTCCGCATCTTTGCCAGATGACCAATGAACGTAACTCTATGGCAGAAAAGTTATCCGGCCTAGCCGCAACATCATTCTGACTGCTGATCTGTCCTGAGGGGCCTGTGTCAATCTGGGTTTCTCTCTGGTGGGTCTATGGAAATAGCATGCTGTGACAATCACAGCAGAAGATGTCAGCCAGGCACATAAGTACTGAAAGCTGCAGCCAAGAGTTATGCAAGGAGGTTGCTTCAGTCAAGTTGCTGGGGTCAAGAGAAAGATGCATCTTTGTCACAAATGCACAACAGGGATTACCACATCGGAGGTGGAAGCAAAAACATTCCTGTGCTCTAGTGAAAGGATTAGCTTTTGGACTGATCTCTTCAACTATTTTCATGAATGGTCTTGGCACAATGATAGGAATGCACAGGAATGCATTCATCAAACATTTTGATGAGAATTTGGGATATTGCCAGTACAGCAAAGGATCAAACTGTCATACATGAAGAACTATCAGAATAAAAGAAGTGTAGTAGGTCATGCACTTACGAACCAATGATAACAGTTTCTGGAAAAAGCTGGGAACTCTCCAGTTTGAAATAGCTCAGGAAAGCTTGAAAATGCTGGTCAATACAGCACGATGGGGAGGCACGGTGTGAGGCAGCTATGAAAAAGATTGCTGTAATCCCACGATAACTGTTTCCACGCAAAACAGGAAAGTGTCAGAATTGCTGTAGAGGGCAGGGGCAACTTTTTCCAGAAAACCTTGTACTATTCTATTCACCCATGCTTAAAAGGGAGGAATTCAAAGTGGGACAAACAAACAGACTCATTAATGATACAGTTTCCACGTCATGGTGAGCTGATCTGAGTCCCACTTGGTCTCACACCCTTTCTTGTGTTCACACAACTGTGTGGTGAACCACAACAAGAGAGGAAAAAACTTTAGAGGCAGAGATTACCCTTATAAGATTTGAGGATGTAGTTCTTGTAGAACATGTAATGCTGCAAGTCATGTTATTTAATTTCCTATTTAAGAATTTAAATATATAAATGGATTTTTAGGGATATTTAGCTCCCATTATTTTAGTAAGAACTTCAAGTGTTCGAAATACTAAAAAAGCACCTTAACTGCCATTTTCCCAAACCTGTTCAGCAGTTAAAACCGTGGGCAAACTGTCAAAGAGCTGAACTTCCACCAAGAAACTGAAAACAGTTGGGTTTCCAGAAGTGCCCTGTACCTCCCAGTTTTTCTCTTCAGATGGAGATAGAGCACTGGAAAGAGCTGAATAGAGACAACCTCTGACCCTCTGGCCACTTTAGACAGCTGTGTTGTGTGCCTTTATGAAAATCTGGCCCTTCATTACTAGCCTGCATGGAAACTCCTGGATGCTGATTTCTCGTGAAAATTTGGTGCATTAATGGATCGTCTGGGTTAACAAAAGCAGCAGTAGTCCTTAAGCAGGGCTCACATGATGTCTGTCTTCATATAACATACAGTAACATGTGCACAAATAGATGATATGCATCAGTGAGGCTGAATATTGTAGCGCTACAAAAGAGAACAGCTCAGTAAAATCCTGTCCACGCAGAAGAATGGCAAGGATTGCTGCCCGGGATATTTACACTTGCATTAAGAAAAAGTGTAAAAAGATTAATGCCCAGATCCACGTAGGAACTTAAGCATTACAAGTCCTTTGATTAGCAGTATGGGTGGGAACGGGTGCTCATGCTCCCTACAGTATATGCAAAGCATGTTGGGTTATAGCTCAGTGTACTGATGGAGAATACTAACCCTACTTCTCTAAGCATGGTCCCTATCCCCTGGGCACTCCTTGCCTGAATGGAAGCCACGAGGGCCCTGGTGCTAGGATGCCATTCAAAATTGCCCAAACTGCCAAGTCAGGGACAATTCTGGCAGAATTCATACTCCAGATCTTCTCCCTCATGAAGAGCACCTCAAAAACTGAGCAGGAGTCATTGCTGTGTTTGCAAACACAAATCACGTTTGGGAGACTCCTTTTACGAGATGTGATGGTAGTTGAACAGTTGGGCAAGAATTGGCAGGTCTGTGATCGGTACCCCTTCAATCTGCTGCCTTTGAGAAGGATTGTCCACTGCCTCACACCATGCAAGAGCAGGGGGGCATGACGGTTTGCAGCATGGAAAGAGCACTCCAAGTGGCACGCAGTTAGACTGCAGGACTCATCGCCACAAGTCATTCTTGATGCCAAAAGTTAACAGAGGTTCAAAAGGTGATTGGACAAATACATGGAAGACAGGTCCAGAAAGAGCTTTGCATTTAATACAAAGATAGCATGTCTTTCTTGGGAAGTTCCCTGGGACAGATTGCTGGAGGCTGGGAAAATACTGTGGGGACTAGCACTACAGGTTTGCCATGCACTGACACTCTTCTCCAGGCATCTGCTACTGGGCACTGTTGGAGACAGGGTAGTGGCCTAGTTGGACCTTTGGTCTGATCTAGAACTGCCATTCTCATGTTCCGTTGGAGCATAATCAAGCTAACTCATCACAAAGAAAACAGTAAAAACTCTCTCTCTCTCCTAGCTATTCAGAGATAAACTCCTGTCTTTTATTCAGAGGCAGCAAGAACCCAACAATTTATATTTTCTCCATTTCTCCATTTCTTCTGCCCAGTAACTGGTTAGTTGCAATCTGTATTAACAAAGTCTGGTCTGTACTAGTAAAGTCTGGCCAATTCTTGCCCCCTTAAGGATATCCCATAGTTAAAAGAATGGCTTATGTTCCTCAAAATTGGAGAACATAGAGGTTTAAAAGACTGGACAATACCTTCTAACCTGGAGATGGAGGATGAGCAAGGAGAAAAAAAAAAAGATGGATACTAGTTATACTGCAGAAAAAATTTAGATGTCTTTTTACCCCTCAAAGCTGATAATGACTCAGCTGTTTTCTTCTCAAGTTATGGAATAAAGCTGTTCCTTTAACACAGATTAGTTGTGTACAACTTGCTTTCTCTAGCCAGATTGCATATGTGAACGTATTCATGGAAAATAAACCACTCCTACAAATGAAATATATGTTTATAGGGTTGATGTTATCTCATGCTTCATAAATAGCGTACCATGCGAACAAGCACTGACAAGACAAAACAAGTGTCCATAAAAATGTTTGGCCTGGGAAAACTCTGCTTCTGAATTTAAAAGCTACCTGTTGCCACAGCACTGGACACAGACTTTCTGAAGCAGCACCAGCTGCACTTTCAAGACCACCATTAAGCATCCATGTTAATGACTGAATTTTTCAAGACAGTGCAACTCCAGTGTAAGCACTTGAGTAAATACTGAGCTCTTTGCAAATGTTGACAACAAGCAGGAGATGCTAGCTGTTGGGTAACTTTTGAAAGTCTGGCCATGGCTTAAAAGATAAGCAGAGATCATACACAAATGCAGTCCAATTTATGGGTTTTAAACACTTGGAACGGTAGTTCTGTATATGAGCATTAGCATGTGAGCATCCAGAATGCCCTTCTCTTCAGAGATGTTTTGTAGGTGCAATGATGGGGGTGTAAAGAACAAAGAAAACCAGTCGGGCTTGCTTGTAGAAGCTCTGTTGGATTTTTTACTCCCTTGTTTGTGTTTTCCTACTTTCAGACTGTAACTTTCAAACATTAGACAGCCCTGAAATATGTATGTTGAGTCACAGTAAAGTTACCCCACTTTCGCTGACCCATGCAATTTCTTTACCTTAAGCCATTTATTGTAGTACTTAATGGAGACTTCTACATAGCAACCACGATCCAAGCTGGCAAAAGTTTCAGGTGCTGAACTACATCGTGATGCCATAGCCCAAGTGCCTCCCTGCTGATGTAGCTTAAAGCAGGGTTTTCCCCAACACAGAGAGAACTTTGTTTCAGAGCCCTCTCATAGTCGCTCCTGTAGATATTAAGCATGGTAGTGTAAGCCTACGGCATGCCTGAGACTCAGCTAGAGGACTACTGTATAAACAATGGTAACAGTAATGCTATATGTTAGATATAACACCTGGTACTGCAACAGGCCTATTCCCATTTTGTACATGTAGACCAAGCAGGCTGCTGTAATCTGAGAAGAAACATCTGGTTCACAAGCTTTCACTCATTCTTTTCTAAACTGAAAAAAACCCCAACCCCAAGTCCCTCCAAAACCCCACCCCTTGAAATGCCCACGGAAATGTCCAATAACTATCCGCCTTTTCAAAATTAGCAAAGTATCACTTGGTTGTGATTAAGCTCATTTCAAACCTGTTCCTCAGGAAATGCCACTACTAAATTCCAAGCAATTCTTCGGGCGAACCCACTTAGCGTACAATAATAGAAAAATACATTTGTTCCAGGTGCTTTCTTGGCAGAACCTGACATTCGAGTCTGTTTATTCTTTCCACTGTCTCCCAAAACCTCTTCAGATTTTGTTATTCTGTAATCCTCCACGTTGCCCTGTCTCTTTCACATGCAAGAGATGGCTGGGGAGGGAAGGAGCTTTAATGAAAGGAGCATGGATCAGAGCCACAAAATGATTCCAAATATGGCCTTTGTTTTCTTATTTTGCAGCTGACCCACATGCATTGTAAAACAGACTCTTCCATAACCGCTACCCCATTAAAAAGATATTTAGAGCCTCAAATATTCTGCATGTTTTAAATGGAATTTATCGTTTTGTTTGCATGCTTGTTTATTAACTAACATTGTGCAAGGTATTGTATAAAGCACAAAGGAGAACATGCTATTTTCTTCAAAGGTCTTGCAGTCTAAGCAGACAGGCAAAGAGCAGAAACAAATACTGCAGCCCATAAAATGCTGGAAATTATGGCCACAGCTTCCAGAGTAACTTAGACTTCTGTGTAGTTGATTTAAAAAAAGGTCCGTATTGTGTTTGGTCATTTTCAGGGGGTAGGGATGGGATGACTGGCAGGTGCATATAGGAAGTCTTGAGCACAACCACTAAAACCAAATGTGCCCCAAATACTTGATCACTTTTAAAAGCTTGATAGTGGAATTTTTTATTTCTTTGTACATATTTCGAGCTTCATTTGCCATTTCGATAATAGGTGTTCATAGTACTTTTATTATATGGGCTGATATCTGTGGAGCTCTCAAAAGAAATAAGCTTTGTCCAGAAGCAGTTTTTATTACAAATTACCTTCCTCTCAACCCAAAAGTCAATGCTAAAAAGGTGTACAGGTTTTTTTTGTTTTTCACCTCTGAGTTTGAAGACAACTTTGGCAATGGCCAAAGAGTCCAATAAAAAGGGACTTGCTACAGAACGCAATAGCATGCCAACAGAGAGATCCAGAGAGGAGAATAATATGATCAATCATGAGGATTTTATATTTGGGTTACAGTACAGATCTTAAAGCCTGAGCCACTGGGCTTGCCTCTTATCTGCTATATATTTTATTCTACCTCTTACCTCATTTACCACTGAATCACTTCAGTGCACCCCCTCGTTCCAGGTTATGGTTGTATCAGATTAGGACATCTGCTTCATATTCATGGTAGGTTTTTATTAATAATGCACTTTCCTAAATTGAATTCAAGTAATTGTATCTGGAAAGACAATACAGTGTATCTTCCTTCTGTTTTTCATTGAATTAATTTATACTGTGGACACAATCTTATGTGTAAAAACCCCCTTCCTTCCATAGTTTTGCATGGAGCTTTGCCCTACAAAAGCAGCAATAATACAAACCACTTTTCATGCTTTCAACCTTCAGAGCACAATACAAACATGTCATATCTGTTCCTTTACAATGGAGGTGTGACTCTCCTGTTCTGCATGACAACTGAAAAACCACTGGACTTAAAACAACATAAGGGACCATTTTAGAATACAAGCCATTTTTAATTACATTTTTTCTTTGCTTGTTTTAAAAATCTTGTAAACTCCAAAACCAAATGGATATTTAAGGAGAGATCTTTTTAGAGGGGAACTCTAAATTCCCTCTTATCTGTAAAAGGGCTTCGCAGTGCCCATCCTGGTCTTCCAGAGGCTGCAACAGGCCTCCAGAGTAAACACATGCTGATCATGCTGGAGATCTCTGGCTTTTCTAATGTTGGAAATATAGGAAGAGATGATACCCCAAAGAAAATCAAAGAAACAAACCTTCTTACAGATACCTTTCAGACCTTCACTCTGCGCAATACAACATTTAAGGGAGCACACAACCACTGAAAAAAAGAGTATTTTGCAGTTTAAGCAGAAACTGTTCTGTCCCATGAAAAAACCCGTGTGATCATTATGCTCGAAAAGTGATTTGCTGCTTCACAGAACAGTTCTTTCCCTAAACATGTTTTCAGGGCTAGAACTACATAGAAATATATTATGTGCACTAACAGATCATCTGTCTACCGGCAAGCCAGATGTTATTCTTCACAGCAGAAAAAGCACAGAATTTAAAATCCAGATTCCTAAATTAAATACTCATAGTTGTTTGCTTGTCGAAATGGTTTGCTTTTCTGACAGGCTGACCAGGCAGCAGCTCCTACCGATTTTTTAAAAGCTCAGGCCTCCTTCATTTAGCAACCTTGGTATAAAATTAGAAAGCTAACTTTAGATACCCGGGTTGGAAAATGTTGGTGGCCTGTAAATGTGATTACATGTCAGTCAGTGCAATTAAAGTTCCAAGGAAATAATTGGTATGTTGTATACACATCTATCTATCTATCTTGCTATACTTACACACCCATACATCCCTGACTACTCCCCAAACACATAAAATTAGCACTGGGACCATAAAATACATCTGCCTTCACTTAACTCTGGCCCAGTCTTTCTGAATAAAGTTAGCTACCTAAGCATACTTCTTGCCTATCTACTTGCCTTGAAATTGGAAAATAAATGATATGTGATGTTATTTTGCCCATCCTTGGTTACCTCACTGAGAAGGTCCCCACCCATCTTGGCACCATCTTTCCAAGACAGGAAGCACAAAATAGTGACCACATAGGGTAAAGGTGGTGCTCCAACAAAGCCACAAGGACTCTAAATTTAAGCCTGCCATAAAAGCTTTGAAAATGATGACACACAAAGAGGGAGAAACTATGGGGAATGAAACACCTTAATTTTGAAAAACCACAACGATCCACCCAGCACTTTCAGAGCTTTGAGTTCTGAGGCATGAATTAACCACAGGCAGAGTTTTTAACCTACCAAACACAGGCACTCATTCTTTGTAACTTTGCAGCTGCTTAAAATGACATGTATGTGTCTTACAAACATAAAGCGGACTCTCAACATGTCTATGTCTGTTTAAAAAAAAAAACAACAGACTCACAGTCCAGTAGCCTGGGCACCTGCTTCAACATACGCCTGGGATTCCCAAAGGTGAACTGGTGACCCTTCATTCTGGAATGCAAAATTCAGGATACCATACTGGTACCTGACTTAGAAAGTCCAGAGCACCCTTGTTCTGAAAAAGTGTGTTCTGTACTACTTCATCTTGTGCTTGGGTCCCCGCAAAAAAGGCATCTGAAATAAGCAGTCTGAAAATCTTGGCCTGGAGTTTGTGATTTCAAAACTCTTGTGGGTTGGTCATGTTCCACAGAAAGGTGCTGACATTGTATTTAACTGTGACTGTAATTAAATCCATTTATTGCATCATTCGTTATTCATTTGTATTCATTAGTCAATTATTGTTATTAATTAAGTGTTCTTTGGGCTTCACTTTCATTTGAATAACACTCTTTAAAGGATAAGCAAATGGTATGAGGTGCCTTCTCAAACATGACACTATCCAGAACCAGCGGTGAGTGGAAAACTGTATGTTAAGCTAAGCTCTTCCCTGAATTAGGGAAATGCTGACTAGTATTTCCTCTGAAGGTATGTTTTTGAGGAAACTTTGTGTGCTGGTGAATGTGAATATCAAATTAAATTGAAAATAAAACCCTACTCTCTGGAATCTACTTCCCCTCAAATCAGTCACAGTCTAATCACTGCTTTCCTTGGAGCAACACTGTGTTTTAGTTTTGGTTTTTTTTTTGTTTTTTTTTTTTACATGTGCTCAAAAGACAGGGTAAAATTATAGGAATACTGGGACAGAGGAAATTCAAATGGAAATAAAACATGTGGCACGGCCAAGACACAGTTTACAGCCATCTGCAGGTTACTGCACACCCAGGATTTGCCAAGGAGCCTGAGGCGTGTCTTTGCTGAAAAAAAATGAGTCCAGTGCCTGGAGCCGTACAAAGTATTTAAAAATCTCAGCCCAGAATCATTCCGAAATTTGTTACAAACATCAACTCTGTGTCCCTAGCAACTCCGAATCCCAAATTTGAGGTGATTTCAGTAGCATCCGAGAAGACCATCTTCGGGCTAGGACCCAGAGGGGCCCTGAGCCCCACCGGTGGGGAGCAGGCTCTCCCAGAGAGGTGCGCTGCGGCGTAACTGGGAGCCACAGCGCTGGTCTCATCTTCCCGCCTGCTGCACCCTCTCCCTCTGGCACGCTTTACCTCCTGTTCAGCGTAGCTCAGCTGAGATGGGAGAGCCTTTCTTTCCCGGTCCTCTGCAGCTTGGGCAGGCCCCAGCAGGTTTCTATGTCCCTGCAAGGCAGGACCCCGACCCGATGAGTGAGCGAGGCTCTTCTGGGTGAGTCAGATGGCGAGGATGACTATAGCACCGGGTGTGCCTGGGGATGACAGCAGGGAGGCAGGCAAAGCCGGCCAGCAAAGCAAAGTGGCTACACCCGCTGCGTCAGGCCACGGGGAGGGGAAGATGCTGCGGTGCAGGTGCAAGGCATGGCTTTGTGCATCAACGTGCACAAAGCAGGAGCCAGATGTATGAATCTGGCCTGGCTTGCTGTTGAACTTGACTGCCTAGGCAGGAGGGAAACTCCTCCACATACTGAAAAGCACCTTAAAACTGGATTCTAATATTTTTAAAGAGTTTTCTCTTTCCATTAGAAGCAGCCAGTTTTATTTCTCCTGATAAGACCAACTTTGTTTTTAACACTATATGCTTTATAGAGACACTGGATCTGAAATAGACTGAAAAAACTAACCTTATGGAAGACAAAACTCTAGTAGATATCACAGAAAAAAGTTTGAGAATTTCATCCCAGCTTTCTCTATCTGCTCAAAACCTTTTCCTCAACAATTGTCAGATTTTTACTGAAATAAACAGGGGAAGCTCTAGTCTAAAAGTTTAAGAGAGATTTTTGCATGTGCACTTGTGTATATGCCTGTTCAAACAAATGTTTTAAAGCAAATGACATTCAGAAACTACATTTATTATTGGCATGTTACTCCATCTGTCACTCTGACAACAAAAGCAGGGCCTCTAATCCATTACAATCTCAAGACATCACCAATTTACTCAAATTACTTTAAATGCACAGTAAAATACCATTTTCCATAGAAATGAGATGTGGGGGATATCATTCAGTAGTCAAGAAGGTTGAAGGAGTCTCGTGGTTGCAGTCAGCCCACTACACTTATGGGATCTGTCAAACCGTAGAGGAGAAACCGAGCCCAACTCTGCCGGAGCCAGAGATACGCTTTTGAAAAGATGGACAGGAGCATTGACAGGGCTCCCGTTACAGGCATCTCATTGCCAAGACAGTCTCTGCTTGAGATAATAAAGGGAGAAATGGTGGCTTATTTAGCTTACTTTCGAATTTGGGACACTGTTGCTTCTTTAAGGCATTTCAGTTCCCCAGGAGAGGCTTATGACAGGAGCAGGTTTGTACTCCGCAGGGGACGCCACAGAGAGGCAACCCACCAGACGCCTTCCAAGGGAGTGTAGTTTGTCACTGCTCCCTGCTCTGCCTCGAAGCCTGACTTCACAGGAGGAGGAAAGAAGGAGCTACAGGAGGGCAGATTGCCTGGCCTTAAAAGGAGATTTCCAGTGTGGAAATGTTGTGCATAGCCTGACTTTGCTGGTTGCTAAATGAAGGGGAATATACAAATAGGCAGGCACACTCACACAGATGTTCTTAAGGGAACCTGTACACACCCCTCTTCTTTCTTCTAAAAACACATTTCCACTCTTCACCTTTCAATTATGGAAAAGTTCTCATTTCTGTGACCTCAATAAAGAATTATATTCCGAGACCAAAATGCTGAGTCCTCTCTGGTGAGGGGGGTAGCTGAGTCTTATACACCATCCTGGAGATAGACTGTTTTTTCTCTGTGCAGTTTCTGAAGGCGGGGTATACTATTAAGAGGCTTGTCTGCAGACATAAGGGCAATAATCTGACTGGAGCCAGTCGGTCCGTGACCTTAAGTGCACCATTTAAAAACCACACCTCAAGCCTTGCCCTCATTCTTACTCCACCCTCTGCAGAACAAATCACACCACTCCAGTTTCATAACTCTGGGAGGCTATTTACCCACTTTGGCTAGGGTGCCATCAGCAGCTTTTGGGAGAACCGAGTTAGACATTGTGGGATAGCTTTAAGACAAAAATCTTTCTCCTGACTTCTCTTTTAGTATTACCTTGAGCGCCTCTCCTTGCTTTTCACATTTGCCTTTCCTAGCTTGACAGCATGTCTGAATGAGTTTGCATGGAGTTTATCAAGAACAGCATTATGACTAACATATTTTCATGGGTCACAGAACAACTTATATCAATCCAGCTAATTAGCTCTTTTCTGTGGTACTTTTTTTTACATGAAATATTTATTCAGTTTTCTTATCTACTGGAATTTGTGATGTGCAGACAAAGACATACCACAAAGCGATGCGTTATGAAAACCACAAGCCACTGATCTTTATTTGTTCACAAAAACATTCAAAATTAATTTCTCCTAAGGGATAAAAGAGGCAGAGAGCGCAAACTGAAAGAAGATGAAGATAAGGCAGACTGAAAGAGACAGAGCAAAGCTTTGCCCAACATCTGGATCTGGCACCTCACCCTATAGAGAGTCATCTGAATTCTACATTCAGCCCCTTTGTTACATTACTGGCATTTTAGGCTGACCCCCTGTCCAACTCTGAGAAGCCACAGCCTGCCTGGTGACACACATTCGCCTGCCAACTAAATCTCTATCAGCCCTTGCAGGGCTGGGCAAGTGCTGGAGCGGGCCGTGCTCCGTAACAGCCCCTCCAGGCTGTTGGCAGTGGGCTGTGAATCACAGAGCGTAACCGCATGGCAGGACCGGCGAGCTGGAAGGTCACCCAGCTCATCCCTTGCCCAAGGTAGGTCGGCTGCATCCCTGTTCTTCCTGGTACATGTTTATCGAGCCTATTCTTAAAGATCTCTACAACCCTCCAGGTAATCTAGTCCAGGTCTTCACTTTCTCTGTCATTAGAAAGTGAAGAGCATTTTAGCTGCGTATTACTTGCCCCAGTTTATCTTATCTAGCATGCAAATTTAGAAGAGAGCACCCTTTTCCTCCTTTTAGCTGTCTTTTATGTACTTATGGCATCATGCTCCTCCTCCAGTTTTCCCCTTTTCAGACTAAATTACCAGAGATGAGTCATGTTTTTTGTAGGCCATTTCTCTAAAACCTTTGATCATACCCTCTGCTCTCCCCTGCTTTCTCCAATACCCCAAACTACAGTACCCAGGACAACCCTCAAACCCTGATCTAAGGATTTACAAGTGCTAGAAGAACTAGAGTGGAAGAATTATTTCACATGTCAATCAATCTCTACTCCTGATTACACATATCCCAGGCTGGCATTTGCCTGTGTTGAAAACCATGATATTGTTGGCATTGTGTTCAGCCTGGATCCAGTATACCACTTGCAAGCTTTTCTCTGCAGAATTGCCGTCTTGCTAATTCATTCGCATTCCTCATGCCGGCAGTTGATTACTGCTAAGTGTAGTTTCTGGCACTTCTTGTTGTTGAAATGCATCCTATTTTTTCGGCTCGTTTCTATATTTTGTCATGATCAATTTGAATTCTAATCCTGTGTCCTTCAGCACACTTGCAGTCCCTCCCAAACTGTCATTTGCGAATTCGAGAAGCGTGTTCTCCTCCTCCATCACCAAGATCATTAATGTAAACATTGCATGGTATAGGACTTCTTTGGAGCTCCCCAAATAATTTTCCGCTGAATACAGTCTTTCACCTAGATTTCCAGCCACCCCTTCGTAGACATCCCCAGGCCACATTTCCTTTGCCATGTTGATGAGAACAACCTGCGAGACAGAGTCAAAAGACTTGCTTATCGGCTACTTGTCCTCTGGGCATACAGTGTGGAAGCTGGCACCAGGCCCCATGAGTTAACACACGGGACTGGAAACCACCACTGCTATCATTCCCTTTAAGGAGCTCAGCCAAACCAGAAAAGCAGAGCCTTTGTGTTTCAGCACACTGCAAAACAAGTCTCAGAAGGAACATATGAAATCAAAGCAGTTTCTACCTTTATGCTGGTTTTGGATTGCAAGCAAGAGGCCAAAATTAAGCCCTCAACGGACAGTGGTGTGCATTTCTCACTGTCATTGGAGGGGGGAAGTCTGCAAGTATTTCAGGGCTGAATTTGGACACGTTGCACATGCTTTCTTTCCCTTGATTTCTATGACGCAGAGAACTGATATGATCCTGAAAAACTCATTATACAACACCCGGAGCCACTGAGCTCCAGTTGTTGTGGAACAAGGATGTTTCTTGTGGTTGGCTTACATGTTCCTTCACCTATCACACTTGCGATTTCAAATTTTGTTACAAAAATTAAAAAATACTATTCTAAAAGAACTGTCTGCATTTGAAATACTATAAACATTTTATTAGTCCCAGATCTTCTTCAAAATATTTTTTTTGCCTTTCACTGCAGACAAGACTTCTACTGATTTTGAAAAAGATTTTGCCAGAAGGACTGATGCTGTTTCCAGATCTTGCAAATAAGACTTTATTATTTTGTTCTGCCCCTGGCTTGCCATTTATCTCAGTGGAATTCCCACCTGCTTCTTCCAGGTGCTGCCAACACAGATTCATAGGAGCTCTATTAACTTTTAAAGTGCCAGTTAACGTCATTCTAAAAAGCCGCTTGTTTTCATCTTACTGACATCAGTTGAAAAAAAGCAGCACTCCTCTTTTCAGCAGCTCATTAAATCTTATTAAAATACATGCCTGCAAAATAGGTAAATTAACTCCACAAATCCGCTGTGACAGTGTCCAGCCTGCCAGCCATTCTTTTTTCGTTGTTGTGTTGGGTTTTTTTTCTCTTTGCTTTCTTTTCTTTTCTTTTAGTAGCGAGCTACTAAACTGGTAAGAATGGATACATAAGTGCCGCACTCTCTCTCTTTCCCCCCAGCTTCATTTAATTTGGGAGTTTACTAATTCATGCAAAAGAGATTTGGTTCTTCATTCCCTACATCACGGTGACTCCACTGACATTTTCCTTTACAATAGCTCAAATAGAGGAAAATTAAGGCCCCAGACTTGTCTATCTTTAGGCAAAGTATTTCTGTTAAACCTAGCTAATATATGCTAAATGTTTTTAGGTAATTTCATTTTCTTTCACTTTTCTTATATATAGATAGGTATTGCGTATGTGTCAGCCGGCAGAACATTCACAAAGGAGCAGCTTGTGTGTCTCTAGTCTGCAAAGAACAAATAAGAACCACTGATTTCCAAAGCAGCAGTTCTGATAAGAGTAGCTGATTAAGTGAAATACAGATGGAATAAAAGACTGCCATCTGCCTTCCTGTTTTAATTTTTGTGGTAAATTCTGAGAGCCTGTATCTCTCATTTATGCATATACACACATATGAATCATAGCTGCAGGGCAAATGGGGAGTACATGAGCATTATTAATTTGATAAAACAAAACAAAACATGAAAAGAAAAATAATTCCTTGTGTTATTTTTTAAGGGACCTTTATCTTTTGTTTGAACTTCAAACAGAGCTAATGCCAAGTAACCCAACCTTAATTTACCATGAAAGGCACTCATATCCAGTCCTTCACAGAAATGATCCACAATCAGCATTCCCTGCAGGATCTTTGCAACAGCCAGTGGAGATTTTTCATTGCTGTTTCTTACTTGCGAATATTCATCCTGTGTCCTCCACCTCCACCATCTTTCATCATTATCTCTGAAGAGGGAATCAAGTCGAGAAACGTAATTGCTGCAAATTCATTACTTTATAACTGCTGTTCTCTTCTGTGACTCCCTTGACCAAAAAAGCACTTCAACTCATCACTGGATTGCTCAGACCATTCGTATCTTCTAAAATATTATTACTACCTAGCACTTGCTCAGTTAAAGTTCAGGCTTATCAGGAGAGGACAGAAAATAATGGGGGGGGTGGGGCACCTGGGTTTAACACCAGCATGAGCACCGGTGCTGGCAAAAAAGCTCCAAGATCATGAGTCTTGGTCATGCTGTTGTCCAGCATCCCACTTATAGTGGCACCGCATCTAGCTCCTCCGCCATCTCCTGTCTGGACTAGGGACCTTTCTGTGGGAACAGCTGTGATTTAGGGGAACAGGGAATCGGCTCTCCACCACGTAGAAGCTGCTATCCATAATTGAATCATGACAGGTCTGCTTCGTCTAACTTTATTCCTACCACTGCCTATGCTTCGGTTTGCATAACTGCACAGTTACCTGCTAGCTGTAAACAAGAGGAAGCCTTGTTGCGAAAATCATTGTTTGCGTGTGAAGAAACACAGTGGTACAGAAAGGAATATTATGGAAATATTTCACAATTATGGAGACCAGATTTTTTTTTTAATGCCTTGAAGTTTAGGGCACTGAATTGTTTTGGCCAGAACCTAACATTTGGATTGAATTTTATGAAAAAACAGAGAGAAAAATGTGTATATTTCCATAATTTTAAATCTAAGAAATAGTTTGACACTACGGAATCTTTGTCAGTTACACCCATTCCCCGATTAAAAGGAGAAAAAGACCACATCTGAGGGCAACCTTTTGCAAGCTCCTTACGAAATGGCACCCAGCAAAGTAGTAACTGAGGATGAGTAAGAAATCTGGAGCTGGACGAAATACCAAGTACCTCATGGATAATGCCCGAGCTCAGTTGAAGAGGATGAACTACAAGAGCGCAACAGTCCGTTATTGCTTTTCATCTTTAGCTCCCTAATGTAACTAAGATTACAGACCAAACTGCACAATGTTTCCTTAGACGGCCAATGAAGCAGCTCGTGTTTCAAGCTATTCTCTTTGCTGTGTCCAGTGCACAAAGGTCTTTCCTGGTAGCTGCTGTGGGTGGGTGTAACCTAGTAAGCAAGATGAGAAAAAGAGGCTCGGGCTTGCCGTGCTGTTTAAACTCCAAGTTTAATTGTATCTGGTTGCCGAGATGCACGTAGCTTTTTAAAACTGTAAATAGAGACTGGCTGCTCAAACAGTAGCTGCAGAAGCCTGCTGACAATTTCATCTGGTGACAGGAGCTAGTTTCAAAGAAGATTAGTCACTGCTATTGAGAATATTCATTGAGAACTCACTCTTTCTGCCTGCAGATTATAAAGCTTTACCGGCAGTCCCGCTAACCTGAACAGACTGGGGTTGTTTTAACCATCCAGTTGCAGCAGTTTCCTAACGTCTTCTGGACCCAATTTACCACCAGCTTCTTTTAGCTGCAACAAGTTGCAGAAAGGAATAAGACTCTTTTAAAACTGATTTTAGCCAAGAAAACTACGCTAAGGAAGAGCTACATCATACATTAACTGGGATTTCCATTCAGTTCTAATTAGGCTGCATAAAAATGTCTCCAAACATATTTAACTTGTATGCAGTGGCATAATGTTCAAGGCTTAAAATTTTAATTTATGGGTTTGGGTGGGTGCCTGATACTTCTAATGTTTAATGAATCTGTCCTCACTTGGCAATTTGCCATTGGTGATCATAGAGTTTGTGCATGCCCCTAGGTATTTATATCTGTAAAATTGATAGTGTGTGAAATGTCTTATATTTGACAAAACATGGCTGTTTTATTTTCTTCTGAAATGACATAATTACTCCTGCAGGATATGTGGTCAGTTGAAGATTTGCAATTTTTCATATTAAAGAGTTCTATACATTATTTCTGACAACCAATGTTTTATTTTTGTGAAAGATTCAGAGTCTGTTTAGTTAGTCGCTGTATTTTGTTTAAGTCTCACACTGGAAGCTCCCTAGGACAGGGGCTATCTTTGTGTTGTAACACAATTGAAACAATAACTTTAAAAAACTCTGTAAAAATGAGATTTTCCATTAATTGTACAGATGGTGGTTTGCTAAAAATACACAGAGAAATTAAAGCAAAGTGGCACAAAAGCTAGTAAGAGTAAACACAACAAAAAAATCTCTTCGTCTAAGTCCAAAAAGAAAGGAACAAGAGACAACAAAAAGCTCATGTATGTTAATAAAAAAAAAAAAGGGAAAATCCTTTTGTTATTCAAGCTGGTCTTTTAAAATATCTTTATTTTTTTCTTTCAAATACCACCAATGGCATATTTAAGTAAAATTTCCACTCCCTTGCCAATAACTACTTAAAAACTACAGTGCTAAAAAAAGACGGGAGAACAAAATCAGGAAAGCATGCATATATGAAAATAAAACCAATCTAAAGTCCTCTGGATACAGTCTGAGGGTTCAACGCTGGTACAACAATAAGTCTTTTGAAGGCCTCCCAATTCAGCTACAGTTAAGAAAAATGATGGTGTTGTCAGCCCCTCTGTACTGCTCTGGCTTTTGTGAGATGGACCACCATAAAAATTCAAAGCACCTACACTTTCAGTGCCTGCTCAGGTTCATCCAGCTGTAAAAGTAAACTTGCTCGTGTCCTTTCTAACATGGTTGCACTGACAAGTCTAGCAAATCCAAGAGTTATTCTGTGTGCACTGAACAGTCTCCCTCGTATCCTCTAAGAAAGGGAAAACAATAATTTAAAGGAGATGCCTTTTAGAAATGGCATCTGGCAGGCTCTTTTTTTCATGAGAGTTGCTAGCCCTTACACAGGGCTAGTTTGGGCTTGTCTGTGAATAATTAGCAGGTAAAAGGGCTAGTTTGTTCCGATGCTAATGTACAGCAACAGTGAGTTACATTACAGCAAATACCAGTTCTTAGTGTCTGCAGTGCCTGTTATTTTTGCCATGCTGAGTCTCCTGTGTAAAACAGAGCAGAAAATAGTAGGTGGTGTCCCTCACTTGTTGTCTTCTTTAGTGTGTCAGGAAAGGTCTTATAAATCAAAGGTTTAGTGCTGCTTTTTCTAACAACTCTGTTTGCCTTCCTCTCTAATGCACTGCTTCCTGAGCATGATAGAACCCTGGATATTTTTAACAACTTCTTTCTCCTACATCTTCCTTCTTCTCCATAGCTCCCATTCTCCAGGGATCCTCCATTCTTCTGGCTGAAGGATGCTCAAATTTGCTCAGAGCCCAGCAGTCCTTTTTGGAGGTCAGTTTGAGGGAACGCTGCTGCCTGATGTGAAACTCCAGCTACATGGGCTGAGCAAACTAAGCTCACTGGCCTCACACGTGTAGGCATAAGAGTTTCTCTAAAGAAACTAGGCAACATTAATCAGTTTAGATCAGTGCTAATAACACATTTTCCCATGAAGTGGGTGTTTTATGGAAGAAGTTTGGTTTGTTAAGATGGAGACAGCTTGCAGGGGTATGGTGGCTCCAGATAAACTTCTGAAAAATCCAGGTAGGCTTTTGACCAACTTATTTACCTGTTGGCTTGACACCCTGTCAAGGGTGCCTGTCTACTGTTGCTCTCCTCCTGGCCAAATGTGTTGAATCACTTGCTACCTCTCTTCTTGGAGGTTGTTCTTAAATTTCCATTCAAGAAAAGTTAGCATTTTTTACTTTTTGTAAGCAATGACCTGCAGCAATCTTCCTCCCAAAGAAGTTATTTCCTTTCCCCTGACATGAATCTGTCTGCACCACTCTAATTTTGACCTCCTTTGAAAGTTTCTTTCCATCAACCTTAACATGCTTGTGGTCCCATATCACGGTTTATCCTTGGAGCTTTCCAGCTTCAACTTTATTTCAAAGTTCTCTGTCCCCAGAATACCTCATACTTCACCCAACTTCAGTATTTAGCAAAGGTGTAGATTCTTCCTGAACCTTTAGGGTTCAAAATAACTGAAATTAAGATTGTGAATTTAACAACACTGTCCACTGAAGGCAATATTCTGTATTAGTTTGGCCTCTTTACCTATGAAATCTTTCTTCTTACACAGGTTCAAGTATTTGATTTAAGGTTTCACTTAGACCAACACAAAGGGGATGGGGATTATTTGGCCCAACAGCTGTAAGTTATTTATTTGGCCACTGTGCCAGTTTGGTTACCTTGGCAGAACAGCAATCCATTTTGGCACTGCAAATGGGCTGTAGAAGTTGTATAACATTTTCAACCTTTGAGACAGTTTGAGCAGAGCTCAGAGATACTGATAGCACACACAGAAGGGGAAAATTATTGGTGTTTCTAGGCTGTTTCTGTTCATTTACCAAATAAATGATTTAAAACTTCAAGGCTTTTTGTCAGATCAAAATTTCACCTCAGCTAAATAATTGTGTGTAAGAGGAATATAAGAGAAAGAATGTATATAAACAGACATGCTTGGTATCAGATCTTGAATGAATCCTTCAGTATGTTCACAAAAAGCACATGGCAGACAGAAAAACATGCGCACGTGCAGACATACGTGCATATGCACGCACACACTTCAGGCTCCAACTGTCAGGCGCATTTGTTTGAGGTTTTATGGGTCTCACAAAATGCTACAAAATCAAATGAGAATACAGCGAAGAGATTCACATTTTTCAGATATTGTTTTCCTAAAGTGATATATTCACTGTCTGAATCAACATGCTTCCCATCCCAAGGGCCTATTATGAACGGAAGGGGAGGAAAAAAATTAGAGAAAAGGCAGTGAAGACTCCAGTACTACCAACTTAATGTGAAACTAAGTAATACTCAAATTGTGATGTTCATACATATTTCTGTGCAAATTAGGCAAAAAAATAAACAGTAAATACACTGGAAAAAGGATTATTTGTTAAATTCTACTGTAAAGAGTGGCTGCATGTTTTCATCTCTCATAAACCCCTCTGACATAAAATAACTAGTGTTTCTGGAATATTTCAGTTTAGTAAAGAGGTTTCATTGCTGAGCACAGCTTTTTTTTCTCCTCTTTTTTCTCTTCCCTCCCCCCTCTTTCTTTTTGAGTCTGACGATAGGATAAAACCTCAGTGATTAGCTTCGTTGCCGGCAACAAGCCTGATTCTTTAATGTAGCTGCTCTGCTCCTTAGCTTTGTTTTCATTATTATTTGCATTGTGCAGCAGATGACTAAGAGATAGTCAAAAGATCAAAGGTTTCCTTTGATGGTTTATATCACGGATCCCTGCTGTATTAAAAAGGATCTCAGGTCAGGACATTCTTGTTCACACGCAGATCTGAACAAGGGGCTGCACGGGGTGATCAAACTGGATGAAGGCTGAACACATCCATCAAAGGGCTGACCACATTGGCCCAAACAGAAGAGGAGGTTCTACCTCCATAACCATGACATTAACTAGTGACAGATGTCTCCCCGTGGCTGCTGCTTTGATGTGTCAGGACTAAGGAGAACCAGAGAACACGGAGAGGTTACACTTTCCACATTACTCTAGAACTGTTTTATATAAAAAAAAAAATCATAATTCGTAATGAGCAATTTCTAATATCAAAGGGTTTTTGTTCTTTACAGAAGAACACAGATAGGCCCATCTTGCATAACCAAGCCACACGTGTGTCAGGTCACAATATGTATCTTTTACACATTGCATTTAATCTGCAAACATTTAGTAAACAATAATAAACTAGTCATCACAGCACTTCTGTGAAGTAAAGTACTATCGTGCACAGAAGGGAGATGGAGATATTGAGACCAAAAGGAAGGCCTAGTCTACAGAAGGTGGGCTGGTGCAGCTGGTCCACTTCCACATCTAAAACTCCTGGCTGTAGGCTAAAATGATTTTGTGTGTTTCTTTGTGTTTGTGAGAGAGGGTGATGACATTTTTATACATTTAGGATATATCAGGTGAAGATTACTTTTGCAGCAGGCCTGTCAAAACCCCTGCACTAAGCATGACACTTGTTTAACGAGTGTCAGCACTCCTCTCTTGCTCGGTGTCTCACCGGTGTGCAGAAGAGTGACCGCCGCTCTCCTCCATGACCCATGCACCAGATAGAGCAGCCTGCCCTGATTTAGAAACCACTGCCCAGATGAGTCTTGGTTGCAATTTCATGGAGCAGGGAAGAGACCGTGGCCTGAACGGTGTCAAGAGGGTATAAGGCCAAAGAAATCCGGGGCAAAAGAGAGCCTACCCCAGTGCTAGGTACGGTCATTTCCCTACCCCGCAGCCCAGAGCAACATTTCCTCCAGGACACAATCAGCATGCTGCGGGGTTTCCCATCACATCAACGAAGGTGCCACTTTCTCCTGCACTGAAGAGACATTTACTTGGAAGGGGTGCCCAAACAATCTATACCCATTTCCTGAGTAAAATAGAAAAAAAGCTACAACAAACCCTCACTTTTTATGCCAGGCAATTTTTGTTTACATTAGGACTTTTGCCAGTGTAAGTGCTGTCAAAAATAACCTCATGCCTCTAAAGAATATTAATCTATCATTAAAAGTTTTAAGTGTGGACTTGCCCTAAATTTTACAGACCATCTCCAGCTGCCATTACTTGCAACAGCAGCATGGCTACACCTCAGGGGGTAGGATTCAGCTCTGAAAACATCATGTGAAGAGAGGTTTCTAATCTGAAGTAAGTGTTGAAGCCACCTGCCTCATGTTAGTAAGGCTTGTCTCTCATAGCAGTGAGCTCACGGCACTTCCACAGCTCTCATAGCACTTTCAAAGAGCAGTTCATTTTGCCTAGCCTACCATCTGTGTTATGATGCTACAAAGGAAACCGTATTGACAAATTTCACTTGGATATTTAGACATCAAAAGTTAAGCAAAATGAATCCCACCATAATGCACAATGGCTTTCCAGTGCACAGCTGATGACAGAGATGGGATTTTGGAAGGAATCTGGGCTTGTGGTTTTGTATTCCCTCAACAGTTCTCACTCAGATCATCCTAAATTGGTCTCCTTACTAGAAATCCACCGGGCTGATTTCACGTTTCAAGTAGTATGCATCTGACAGTATCTTCAAGATGGCTTGTTCAATTGCGTTACATTCTGTGCCTTTAAAAAAACAACAATAACCCCTCCTCGACCCTCAATGTAGTCAGCAGATGCAAAACTAGAAGAATCTGAAAATCAAAGAGGAAGCTTAAATAAAAAGCCCGTTGCTGAGTAGCTTTGTAGGAGTATATGTAAGAAGGCATATGTTCTTAAAAATGTGAAAAAGCAACCTTCTCCATCTATCATCAGAGCCAGCTTCTCCTGCTGGACAATGGGGGATATCAAGCAGCAGAAACCTCATGATCTGAGTGTGCTTACGAAGTAATGGAAAAATTCAACTCTTAATCTATTGACTGCTTAAGGGAGCCTTTGTACTAGCATCAATATTACCTGGATTAGCCCCATAGTTGTTTGACTTAAATTCCAAAAACTTGACAGGCTTACAGCCCAGGTTTTAGCTGTCCTCCTCCTCTCTGCTGAGAAATTACCTGACATCACAACATGTTTTTTTCTGTCTTCTCAGAATATCAGATATCCAGTTCCAGTAACAGAGAGTTATTTCTCTGTCAGTTCCAGTCTTTGGCTGGTGGAAAAGGAGATGAGATTCTGTTTTGTTACCAGTGGACTTTGCATATAGTGCCTTGCTTTCCAAAATGATCACTTTTTTTAATGCCAGTTAGGAATCATGTTTCGAAACACTTATTCACAGCGGTGAATGTTTATGTAATAGTTTTAGTGGTGGTAGCGTGGATACTTGTAAAGTGGAAAAACCCCCACAATTCAGTCTTGAAGACATGTTGTTTTTAAAGGACTGTTTCTTGTAGGTCTCCTATTCGATTTCTCATCTAAAATGGAAGCATTTGCTTGATGACTGAATCTACTAGAAATTTCCAGATTAATATTCTCTATTTGCTGACAATGTATTAATAAGACTTGTAAGCAGTATTCTGGTACACAGTTTTCTCGTGAGCTGCTTTTTTGTTGAATGTAGGCGCCAGAGTTACACTGCCTCTTGCAGAGAGAATGCCTGGCAAAATGCGAGGGCAAAAGCACATTTGTGTATGCACAGGCTATATCCCAGCCTGTCAACGACTTGAAACAACATGCAAATAGGTGCCAGTACATCTATCATTCTGTTTATTGTCTTTACTCACTTTCAGTTTGACTTCTCATACAATTCTGGCTCTAAGCAGTTGATAAACACCATTGGACTACTGGATTTTGATTCCCACCAACATCACATCTTTATCTTTTGGAAAAGTTGATGAAATACAAACAGTGTAAGAAAAACTTTACTGGCAAGGGCCTCTGTGTCTTGCTACACCAGAGCAATGTACTATGGTTGCTTTGTATCTGTCGCATAAAGTTTGTTTGAGTGACAGTCTGACAAATGGTCTTTTTAGCACTGAAACTTAAACAAGGAGTGGATTGAGTAAAATCACAACCTGGACTGACTCAAAATGACATATCAGGACCATTTTTCAGTGGTCAGTTTCCTGATGGTTGAATTAACTGCAGTTTTATCTTGCTCTGTATTAGCTGTTTTACCTCACTTTCACCAAATTGCTTTCTTATCATCATAAACACTACTGAATTACTGTAAACTGCCAAAGTGGCAGAACTGCTATCCAGCCCATGGGTGCAATCACTGGATTTTCCTCTCTCAGTTGTCCATTGTATTTGAATCATCTCAAGAGAAACAAGCCAACAAAACCATATTTTATCTTGAATTGCACAAACTGTTACATATAGTAATGACTCTATTTTCATATGCCTGGATATGAATTTCATGGACAAATATGTGCCAGACAAATACATGACAGAAAAATAGCTTTGCCCAATCTTTTGGCAGGTTTAGGTGGGTTATAAAAACAAACACATTTCCTTGCGGGCCTCTCTATTCATTCTGTAGTTGCCAAGATGACATCCAGAGGAGACTGAAGGAAAGACATTGAGACTTTGACATGGATGGATTGGAGGGTCTTGCAATTGCTCTCTTCTGAGTGTAAGAAATCTCACTAATGAGAGGTGTGAGAGGGCAGGATATATGATTCTGCAAATTAGGGATGAACTCTATGTCTTAATAATTTCTTATTTCAAAGGAAGTACAAGGCAAGATCCATCAAAAGATTTCACTGGTCAGTAACATGAAAAGGGGAAAAAAACCCTAAAAAACAGAATGAGGAGCCCAAAGTCAGCCCCATAGCTTCTAAGAAATGCAACAAAAAGTCTGATTTTTGAAAGGCCTGAAATTGTTAGCCTTTCATCCTTAACTTCTTTGCAGGAGAAAGCAGGGTCCTTCTGCTCAGGAGACAGAAAACCAGTGTCTAAAATTTATCTTGCCTTTTCAGTAGCTAAGAGTCACCATTGCACTAACTTCATGACCAGTACACATGCATTGGTTTTCTGATAATCACAGACCTATGAGAACTAAACCCATTTGCCACTGCTGTTACTGGAACACAGAGAGAGATGAGTCAAGACAGCCTGAAAAGTACGCTGTGGTCCGATTCCACTGCCTGCTCCCAAGCCCATCAAAACCTTTTTCCTGAAAAACTCCAGATTTTCCCAAATTGTGCCTTTCAAAGGCAAAACAAGAGCTATAAAAGTAACTAGAAGACAAAACTCTTTGTATTGATTGGAAGCTGCCATATTTTAGGAAATAGCAGTTTGTGTCCCCAGCTTCAACTCATTTCACTTGGCTTTAGCTGGAACATTGCTTCTGGCTCTAAAAAAGCTAAGAGAAGAACATGTGTCCACAGGAAAAGATCAATTTTGTTTCGGTCAATAATGTATTGGGACCTGGCAGGAATAACTAAGCAGGTGTGTGTGGATATGATTCATAAGCAGCTTACAAGAAGCTATCATTAAATGTGTAATAATAGCACAGTGCTAGCAAAATGAGACACTAGATCAGTCAAGGATACAGGATTTATAGCCCAGTGCTTTATGTAACGTCCTTGAACTATGCTTTCTAGGTTGGCTCTCCAACAATCTCATGTTTGTACTGGCAGTTCTGTCATATGGTGCCCACATTTTCCTGGGATCTGAAAATACAAAGTCACCATAAAAGCTCCAGTAGCGAATGGGACAGGATGTTCTACACCCACCATTTGATATTTATCAGTGATCACTGGGACCAGAGAGGAAGTGGTTGTTGAGAAATAGGGCTTCCTAGGCTGCTGATCTCCACTTGGATTACAGCACTGGTGACAGGCAGTCTTTTTCAATAGGTTTGTGAGTCATCAGCAAACAAAAGAATTAGAAAGAGATCTTGTTCGTCTGAGGGGCTTGTCCCCAGAGATAGCAGGGAGTGGGACTGTGGATCCTACACAGACCGCCTTCTTTGTAACACTGCACAATGATTCTTCCCGTGCATTTTCTAGCAGTACCTGTTTTTGAGCAACAGAAACTAAAATCCAGCTGGTATGGATCAATAGAGTGTTAGTAAAGCTGTGATCTCAGCAGACAATAATATACATTCTTAGTAAATTTCCAGGTGTGTCTTTTTATACGGTAAAAGTTGAAACTGTGCTTATAAGTGAGTCAAGGAACCTATGTATAAGCACTCAACTTACCTGCTCTGGTTCAAGTAGGAAAGGTTTAATGAGATTTGTGTAGACTGTTCGCTTTCTAAATATAAGGCCTTCTGAGCTGCCCCTTATCATCTTTTGAAATAGTCAGCAAAAAATTTGCATCTTCTCATTATACTGATTTTAGGATGCAGGCACTTTATTGAGCTTCCTCGCTTTCAAGAGTGGGTCCCTGAACGCAATCCCCACCGAAGGCCTGGGCACCTGGGCACAAGGCGGGCATGGTATGGTACGGCCGTGCAGCCTTGGATCAGCCTGTCGGGAGAAAGCGCCTGGCTCCCTTCGCCCACGAGCTGCACCTACGCTCAGGCCCTTGCCCAGGGTCTTTGCCCGAGCTGCGCTGTGGCTTTACTGCGGTGCTGCAGCTATCCCCGCTCCTGATGCTTCCTGACACCAGCTCGCTTCTCCTAGTTTCCCTTTCTAGTTTCAAGAGTGCAGCTAATTAGACTACAGTTGTGCTAGAATCGGACTTCAACGGCTTTGCAGAGCAATCGAATCACATATTCCATGAACTGACATTTCTATCTGCACTGCCATGTTAATTCAGTGACTTCATCCACATCTCCTGGTCTCTTGTGTAGATCACTGGTTCCAAACCTTCGCTGTCACAAGTTTTTCCTCCTGTTTGACTTACATACTGAAGCAACTGTCTCCTCACCTGCCACCCTGAGACATTTGTTTCAACCTCCTTATCATTCCCTGGATTGCTCCTCCTCCTCGTCCCCCTACCCACTGTGCACAACTAATAAGCCAAGAAAATCATCACAGCTTCATACCTATTTCCTTCGAAGGAAGCCTCAGATCCACTGGAGAAGCCTGTGCATCTCTCTCTGCCTTAGCACCTAGAAATCAGTGAGAGTGACCACAATGTTGTTTTCTAAGGTGACTTAAATGAAAAATTAATGTTCACACTTTGAAAGTTTAAAAAAAAAAAACAGAAAAAAGCATGACCCAGCTACCCAAGCGGCAACTGTGCCAGCACACTGAGGACAGTATCTTCAGAAAACTTCTCTGAGGTACTCAATGGGGGTCAACAATGTCGTGGGGGTCAACCCACCATAGACCCACCTGAATTCATCCCCTTATTTAACATGACAGAAATTGGACTGGTTGCAAGACAAGGAAAAGTGCTTGGGCCTTACTGTAGTCATTTCTGAATTGATGATGTGCCATACACCTTGCACATAGCAAGACAAAAAAGTAACCGCTGGTAAGCGGGAAGGGTAGAAATAGTGGTACTATACAATTTTTAGACTCCAGCAATGTGAAAGGAAATTTTTAATTCTTCTCATTTTCTTTTCCCTTCTGGAAAGCTGCACGCCTGAATGGTTTAGATAGGGATGAACATTAAAAACAATGAGTAATCTATGCCAGTTAATCTGCCCGACTGGGAGAGCCTGTGGCTGAAGCCAGGCATCTGGGTCTGTGCTAGACAGTTGGGATTTATGTCAGCTGTCTGGTCTAGAGTAGCATCAGGACCACAAAACATTGCCTGATTTGAAGTGTGTGGACTGAAGGGTCCCCACAGCAACACAGGTGTGGCTGCAGGGGTTGTGGACAGTGGTTCCAGGCAGACCCAAACCAGAGACAGCACGTGAAAAAGTATGTGGGTTATCGCAGAAAATAACATAGCTGGAAGGATCTTAAGAGTTTAAATGATTTCTAAATTATTGCAATGGCTGAATAAGTATTTTGTGACTCAAGAACATCCAGTGCTGGGATAACCTTCTCAGGTTTTGGGTAAAATTCTCCCCAGAATAAGGAGCCATCATAATACATATTCACTTGAACATCTCCCTCTAACAGGCAGACTCGCTAGAGCTGCTTTGAATAAACCCAGGGTTATAAGGTTAATTCCCTTAAAAAAGCTTTTGTTAAAGAAAAAGGAGAAGATCCTGTAGGATCTAAAAGGAAAGCTATGTTTTGGCCAGAAGTTCCAAGTATCAGAAAAGTATATTTTCTCAATTATGCATGCGTGGCAGCCTCCAGTTTAACCACATCTTTGGCAGCCCTAGCTACCCTATGAGAGCATACCCATCCCTTGGATGCGATAGCTGGGCTCGCTGGACAAGGATGTAGTGATAATGCATCTGTTTGACACTAAAAAATGCCTATATGGGCTATTAGCCATATTATTGTTCCATTTAACTGTTTCTTCATGGTTTTGGCATTTTGTGCATATTTCTCTGGCCTATGTATATTATATCTGACTAGTTTTCAATGGGTTGGAAGTTACTTTGCTTTTCCTTTAGTACCTGCGCATCCAAAACCCAGAGAGTTTACTAACTGTTCTGCATTCTCTCATGCCTCTGTATAGACTCCTTTCATGCTGCAAATACTCTTCTAATGTAGAAGTAACAGTCCCTGGAAACGCACTGCAGCGGATGAGGTATGGCACATAACACCGGCAACACAGCCCAGCTTAGATCTTGAAATGCATCCTGTGGTCTGCTGAAGAGAATGTGAATTTGATGTATGCCTGAAAAAAATTGAATGAACTCTATAGGATCTATCAGACACAGTGAAATTGTCACTAAAAGACAACATCTACTTTCCACAGACTGGTTATTGTTAAAGCATCTGTTTTAAGGTATCCACACTTTAGGTCCCCAGCGCAATGTCACGTGATGCTGCACCAATAGTGTTTGCTGGTTTCTGCATTATCTCAGGAATATCTTTCTTTTTTTCATATACATCTCAAAACCTGGAAAATATCAGAAGTGAAAATACAAAGTTTCCCTTCCACTGTGCCTATGTAAATCCATAGACTTCTGTGGTTTCAGATTATACTTTCTTGAAGACGTTCTTACATTTGTCTTCAAAATGACAGCTAATTATTATCCCTCGTCTCATAAGTACAATAGTCCCTGACTTAGCTACACTTTTGGGATGAGACATGGAAAAAATCTGCAGAAGTAAATTAAAAAATGATACAGCAAGATTATTACTTCCGTTTATCCATCTAGAACATCCTGAGAGGATGACAAAAGGTCTTGGAAGTCAATTAATTTAAAGTCGGCAGTACTTTCTCAGTGCAAACATACATATGAATACAGAAAAAAATAACATAGAATGATGAGTGAATCACTTCTCGTAACTACCTTGAGACTTGACAAGATTTTGTGCTGGTGCAACATTTCATCTGCTTGCGAGAATCTCATGAGAAGCAAAAAATGTACCTGAAGGAAGATGGTAAGCTTAGACACAGCTGCATAGCTTGCTGTATTTTGAGCATATATGGTTCAGAAATCAATAAGGGATAAACTCTGTGACTCCTCATCCTTACTGCAGACCATAAGCCAAAGTCAAAACAAAATGAACTTGATGGACTCAGAAGGTTCTACCCAGAGCATTTTAAAACACGGCGGACAATTTCAGAATTGTAGAGGTTTGCAGGCATCTACCTGGTGACTTTCTGGTTCAATAAATTATGCCCTATAAATAATGCAGTTTAAAATTTAAAATGCCAGCCTAATGCCATATAACCATCCTAATTTAAAAGTCCATTTGTAATAACTTCATAATTAATCAAGTATTTTTTTTAATTAAGAAATTGATTTAAATGTGATTACTTACTTATAAGCATTCTAACTCAGAGCCAACATGTTTTTACTTTGTTTGCCTGAATTTATGTTAGAGGTCAATTAATTCTGAAGAAATTAAAGTAATTGTAATTTTGAGTGACAGCATCTATATGGGATCATGCAGTTTAGCTTTAATGCATTTTAATCCACTTTCGTACTTCTTGTTAATTTGCATTGTTTTTCCTCAGGGTCCATGTAGGTAAACCCTAAATACAATTCTAAAAGTATGCAGGATCTATGATTTATCTCAGTGTTTCCTAGAGGAGTGGGGGGGTGACGCAGTATCAGAGCACTTACTCTCAAGTCGGAGAAGGGCAGAGGAGAGAGATCTCTGTGTCTCGTTTTGGCATAGGAGAGGAGCTATGTTTTCACTGTCCTGCCTTTTATTTGCAACTAGCATTTTTTTCTCCTTGCAGCTGAAGCCCCTAACAAAAGGGAAAGAATGAAATGAGACAAAAAAGCATCTGCTCTGCATGGAATTGGGCCAGTCCAGTCAAGTTTAAAGACTCTGAATCATTTGAGGGGTATGAGACTGGCAATTTACTAATGACTACAACTTATTAAAAAGGCATGAAAAGCTCCCTAATTACATATTTGGATGCTAAGTAGCCATTCTCAGCTTCAGAGACAGCATGACTTTCTCTTCCAGTCTTGTCCCAGACCACACATTAAAGAAAACAGGCATCATAAAGGGTCAGGCATTTTAGATGCTAGGAACTAAAATATTGTAAAAGAGTTAACCAAAGTCTTACTTGAGGCTTTAGGCTACTCTCTGGTTTAACTCCTATTGAAGGCTAAAAAATTTTGGTCATCTTACAGTATATCCATTTATAAATATGTAGTAAATCTCCCTGAAATTACCATATATCCTAAACCTTTCAAAAGCAACACAGTACACTAATCCCAGCTACCTTTTCTACCCTACCAGGCTAAGATCACTGGATCATTAGTTTTAAACATCTATTATACTGAAAAACTCAAACAAATCCCGAAAAGCTTAAGGACACAAAGTCAGACATTCAAAAGTTCGGAAGTGCCAGAGTTAATGTTGACCACAGCCTTAATTCAGCTTCCTTGTGGGTATTAATTACGAGGGAGTCTTTAATTACATGATCATACACTCTTTTTTTCCACAGGAACCCTGCCTCATTTAGTGCAAAAGTTCAACGGAACTCAGCGCAGGGAAATCTATTTACAATTCCTATTATACAAATTACTCAGTGCCTTTATTTACTGCATATCATCCAAAGCCAGCACTAAATAGAAAATTATTCATTTCCTCTTTTTTTTTTTTTTTTTTCTTAAATAATGTATTGACCTAGCATCGCACTGCTCTACAAACATTGAATTTATCTGCAAAAGACACCCTTGAAAGATGATGTAAGTGTTATTATAGGTCCCGGTTTTCCAGGATTTACCTTTTTCCCTCTCCATCCACGAAGTAAAGCCAATATTTTCTGGAAGTGATGGATTATTTGTGTATGCACTGTACAGCTGAATTGTACAAAGTTGTGTATTACACAAAGTCCAGTATAACCTGCATGTGTTGAGTTTGCAGTGTTGAGCAAACCACCTGCCTAGCACAGATACAAACCATCCCTTTTCAGACATATCCAATCCTAGGCAGAAGCACAGAGGCCCCTCCATGCAGCGCACTTATTTTCTCTGTTTTACAGGAAAGGAAATGATGTACAGATAGTAATGCTGTTGTCAGGAAAGGAGAGTCTATTCAGTGCTCCTGGTTACAAAATTTAAAATCCAAAAAATCCCCACCAAGGAAGCACACAATGAAAATCAACAGCTGTCTCTGCAGGAAGCAACAGATGTGTAAAAGCCAAGCAAAATAAAGCTGATCCTGTATTTTTATGTCAACAGCTCTACAGCTGTATGCGTACTTACTATACACCTATTTCTTTTGCTAAAGCAACAGTCAGATAACAGCAACTTCTTATGAAAACTACTAATCCTATGTGTAAAACTCACATAAACCTGGTTCTATTCTTTGGACGGACATATGGAGACAGGTAGTACACTTTCAAGGAAGAGAGACAGGCAAGATTTCTGTGGGTAGTAATTCATATGAGTAGCACCCAAATCACAACCAATGTTTCACCACACCTGAAAACAGTACGCATGAGACCCATCTCATGTAACCTCAGTCATCTGGAAGATAGATGTCTAGCTGAAGTTATCTTTCCAGATTTCCTCTATGATCAGTGGGCGTGGGAGCTTCCAAGGAATGCTTCATCCCACCTGTTCTAGCTTAAATGCAGGCTATACTACAACCAGCCAAACTATATGAAACACAGTCTCTACAAGTTGACTACAGTCAATTAAATTAGGATCTGAAAAGCGTTTGTTGGCTTTTTTAAAACTACAGAATAGTGAGTGCCTAAATTGCATATAACCCAGAAGAGCTCAGCAATTGCTACCAATGCAATTCTATTCACGAAGAAGATGGTGACACCACAAAGGCTATTTGCTGCAACATTATTTACCTTTAAAGTCTCCCATCAAATGCAGAACCAGGCACACTCAAATGCTGAGATGAGGAAGCATGGTGGCTGCACTACTACCTTATTTCATTTAAAGGTATCTGACAAGGGTGCATTTATACCAAAAAAAGGACTGGCAAGGACTTTCTGAGTAACCGAGTCTTTCCTTGCCACAGGGGTGGCCACATTATGTAAAACCAAAAAAATCTAATACGATATGGAAAAAGGATTAGTCTACACAGGAACAAAATCCCTTAATGCCATAACTCCTTCCCCCAACACACACATCTCTAAGGATTCCTACAGCCTCTTCCACAGAGACAACTTGGGAGCTGGAAAGCGAAGAGTAGGTGGGTAACTGGCAGGCAGTGCTCCTAATTTTATCAGAAAAGCTATCACTGACGTTCAGGCATTTTGTACACAGTCTGCAGACATTCTCATTTTTCCCAGAAAATCTAAACCTTGTCAGTCATAGAAGACACATGACACAGAGGTGGAGCAATGAGATAGGGCTGAGTTCCAGCTTAGCGCCTCTGAGTAGAGAGGAGTCAAATAAAAAACCCAAAGCCATTCACGTGTGGCCAGGCACAATTTGAAGACCACACTCATTTTCTGGAGAATGCTTCAATAAACTTGAATGAAAGCCATATACTATTAAACCAACAGAGGCATAAACACCAAGTTCTGTTTCAACTGATACAAGGACAATGAAGAAATAGTACAACTCACAAGTGTCGTAGGGAAAAAGGCTAAAGATTATAAAGGTATTTTTATTCTTGGCTGACACTTCTATCAACCCAAGCCAAAAATCACAAGAAAAAGAATAGCTGCTTTCCTTTATCCACATAAAAGGATTCTGTGCTGAGCAGCACTTAAGAAAAATGATCAGATTGTGATTATATAACCCTAGCATGAACTTGGTGACCAGTATAGTCATGTCAAATTAGGATGCATTATTCAAGCAGCAGGGAAGGATGAAAGTGTTTACCATCAGATATAAACCCCCCTGCATTTCCCTTTCTTCTAACCTGTTCTCTTCTTTTTCCTTTGCTGGCTATGTTGGTGGGCTGGCTCACTTACTGTACCAGCTCTCCTTCAAAAACAGAGAAATTATCAGTAACAGATGGTGATGGTAACTGGAAAGAAAAGGAAAGACATCCAGTCATTATTTCTCCCATCTGCCTTTACCAGAAGCTTCCATCTTCTCCCCCTGGCAGGAGGGGAGAAGGCTTTATTTCTTGCTCCTCTCATCCCCGGACCTCTGCCCGTTCTTTCCTTTTTCCTTCGTACCAGGGCTCCCATGCTGATTTTTTTTGCCAAGGGCTCTTCATATGATCCCATTCTCACTTTCTTTATCATCTTTTTTTAACTTCTTTTCACTAAAACGCATAGCACTGTGCACGTCACTGTCTAGACCACACCTTGCCACTTTTTTTTTTTGCTGATCAGATTTTAAAAAATGAAAAGGCAATGAAATGGAAGAAATAAATGCCATTGAGCTGTATGGATGAAACATAAGATGAAGCTACAGCAGTCATAAGTGATGTAAGATTTTAGATGCAGTTTAACCATGTCTAATTAGTATAATGCAAAGCAATTGTTATATTATTCAGGTATATTTTGTGCACAGCCATTCTTACTTTCTGAAAATTACTGACCGTATGATAACAGCCAGCAAGTTTAATTTTTTGACCACTTTACAGCTCTGAAAACCAACAAAAACAAAATTTAAGCCTCCAAGCCCCACAAAACCAGAGTGCAAAAGCCAGTATTACTAAATGGACCAGCACAGCACTTGTTTACATCCCATATGAATTTATTTTATACACTTTTTACCCTCCATCTGAAGACCACAGTTAAGAGTTTGGAAAATTCAGTTAAATATTTTCAACAATATTTAATTCCTCTAGCAAGTCAGTTTAGATTGTCTTGTTCCTTTTCTCAATCAGTCATTAACAATGAAGTATAGAAAAGAGAGTTATCTGCCTTGATAATATGGAATTTCATGTGGACATTCAAACACATATACAGAGGAAAATTTCCTTTTCACCTACTTTTTTGTAGTAAGAACTTGTCAGTAGAAATAAGCTTTTCAGGCCTTGGGTAAATATGTCACTCAGATAACGTGATTGCTTGATTCTAGAAGTGAGGTAAAAGACTTTCTGTTGCACAGACCAGCTCCCTCTTGGATGCCTTTAAAAGATTCACTGGCTTACGAATAGTATATGACAGAAATCATATAAAAAACTGTATCCCTTTCAAGGTTAAGTAATGTGGTGAACTGGGGCCACCATCATGTTACCAGAGACCTGAAGCCATAGTCCTGTTAAGAATATTGCAATACAAGCTTAGCTTTTCATTGCAAATAATCTTATTTTACCTTTATTTGCTTTTTACAATAATACATCCAGAAATCAGAACCACCAAAACAAAAGACTATTGCTGGGATGAAACAGCATTCACTTTTGCTCCTATCTGCACTAATTCATGCACTCACCCTAACTGTCCAGCTGCTCCCTATGTAGGAGAAGGGAAAGAAATGGATTTCTTCAGGGAATGATTTAGAGCACTCAGCTTAGGTTCCTGCTCAAAATGACTCTGAGAAGGGGCATCCCTCTCTCTCCTTGGACTCTGGCAGGGGTCTCAGTTCCTAACTCGTACGCACTCTCTGTTGGCATAGCACGCCGTTTTCAAGAGGAAGCGGGATGCACAGGGCCACACTATAAGGAACGTGGAGCACACAGACATCTTGCATCATTTTGAAAGACAGGGGATGCTTACAGGCAAACCCATCCCCTCTTAACTCTGAATATGAAATTTCTTTGAGAGGAACCTACCTACCTCTGAATTACTCAGAATCCTTTCCTTAAGATTGCACACCAACATTTAACGTTTTGGTATATCCTTCTCTTTGTAACAACAACAGTAGAAACTGGCAACCCAGAAACAGTCTGTCATCTGTTTGGAAGACATTTCTCCTTCATACATGCTTTTGTCTTGTTTCTTATTTGTTCTGTAGAAGCTCTTTGTGCAGTCAGCATCACATAGTACACTCATGCAGTTGCTTGCTTCAGAGAGAAATCACACCCTACCAGTGACAGAAGGTAGGGCAGTGCAATTTCAAGGAGTGAGCCTGAGCATTTCTAGCTGGAGAGGTAGCCCGTTATTGGCCAGGTCTAAAGAAAATCTTACCCACAGTCTCACCCTTCTCCCTCCCATCTTCCTTTTTTTTTTTGGTACTTGCAATGCTTTTCTTGGCACCCCCTGACATTCCACCAGACTGACAGCTGAGCAGCACCTCACTAATATATTACCTGATTACATTAAGTACTTTCACATGTGGAATTTTGCACATCCAGTATTCAACCAGTGACAGTAACAAATAGGGTATTAATTAACAACACAGTGATTAAAGACTTAGGATTCCGACATCTGTAAGAAATGTTCCAAAGATAGTGTCGTCGCATAGGGGATCTGTAACTCAGGGTGCTTGCAAAATCAGCTCTGCTCTTTCTCAGCTCATTGCCATTCGCTGAGTCCTAACGAGGTTAACAAGGCAGAGCTGAAGCATTTGAACCAACTCTTACTTTTTCAGAGGACTTAATGAATCATGAGCAGACCATTTATATCATGTGTTTTGCAGCAATAAGGGGAAGTTGATTAAGCAGTTTACTTACCCCACAGTGTATGAAAGTCACAGTATATCAGAGGGAACCCAATCAGTTACATGAGAAATGTTTTTATTTCCTTCTCAACATCCAATTTGATTATCTCATTATGTTTCACCACACTTTGTCTAACTTAACAATTTCCTTCTAGACCATTTCATTCTTCCTTTTTTGCTTACCGTTAAAAACCAGTGACAGGTCAGATGGAAATTCCTTCTCCAATAGGCCTTTAGTTCAAAGATGAAGTTGATTAAAATGTCATATATGTAACAAAATTATTGGCATTCAGTCAAAATCTGACAAATTAGTTATGGCTTCTCTAATCCACATTCAACTATAAAACATGATTTACCAAATATGTTCACCTAACAAAGGGTATTCGATTTCTCACTGAATTCCCTCCTCTATTTTGACACTCTCATAATATGCAAACATATACGGACTTAATTTTTTCATTTCCTTCATGATCGAATATTTCAACCTGTTAACGTATACACAAATCCTGGTAATCCTGAAAGCTGGTTGGGCTTTATTTTTCTTTCAAATTATACTTCCTCTAATTTTTTTCCAGTTTCCTTTACGTTGCACACATCTTTGTGCATGGATTTACAAGAGCAGGCAAATAATGAAAACGGCACATTGTCTTGAAGAAAATAGTGGAAATAGGCAGAAGACCAAGATTGTAAAAATATATTTTTAAAATCAAAGTTAGTAACATCCTAGTGGTTCTTAAAGTTGCCTGGAGAAATGGCTAAAATGGACTCCCCATCATGCCAGCAAAGGTAAAATTGGCAATGGCTAGGGACGCTTACTGAGAGGTATTTCAGAAACTTTTTTTCCTAGAGCTTCTGCCAAGTGAAGACTATATGAATCCTGGAATTGTAACCTTGCATCTGTTAGGACCACTTTCGGATTTGTGTCCTATGTACAATGGAGATGTGAAAATCAATCTGTGACATTAATGGGATCAAATGGTGATGCTTAATCCTATGGAACAGGCAGAGACTGTTTGAACACTCCCTTGAACCTTCATGGTTCTTCCAAAGGTCTTGACCTTTATCTTGTTACAATAAAGTTTGCTAACCAAAGGCATCTTTTTTTTCTCTATGTATTGTATTAAACTAGATACATATTAGTTTCCCTGTCAGGTGATATCAGAACCAATAATGTGTGACAAGCAAAAAGTGCCTCTTTTACCCCCAAATTCTGGTCTTTGTTAGTGCTACTAATTTTCAAAGGAAAAAATAACAATCACACATCACCCTATTTTTCAAGCTAAACCATGCCTGAAAACAGTTTTTTTTTCTCTCAGAACAGACACCCTGGGCCTGATGCTGGGACCAACTATATCCCAGAAAACATGTTCTTTTGTACAGAATGAAAAAAGACACAGTAATTTAAGTGGTTATTTGGAGAAACCCATTTATGGCACTAATACACTTGGACTAATACAAGGAAGCAAGCTATGAAAATGGATGTGGCAGAGAACACGTCTTGCTGTAGCCATTTCTGCTGACAATGCCCCTAGCATGTACACGCCAAACCAAAGGCAATGGAAGGTATTAAGAGTTAACAATTGAACAATAGGTTTGCTGAGGAAGTTGACTAAAGTTTAAGATAACTCCTTCTCCAAATGTCTCTTCAGCAGGCAGATGTTTAGCGAATGGAAAATTCCTAGACACAAAATAACCAGACAGGAAGCTATGGGTGAGGGAAGAAAGGGGGCGAGAAGCACAGGGGTCTTCTGTGAGGAGGGCAGAGAAGCTTGGATTATGTGAGATGCCTGCCAAAGTTAAGCTTAGCCAGAACATAACCGTAGTTCAGAAGTCAAGAGAGCGCTGCAGGGTAAAGATCATGGGCGATCTTTATCCAAATAATGCTGTTGAGCAGTGAGAAAAATGAAGTAAGCATCCACTATAGTTTGTTATTTCTATGCCACAGAGAGACAACAATAATATTTCAGAGCCCTGGGCACAGCCTGTCTGCTCATCGTCAGCTATGGCCAGTCAGGTGTCCCTGAAGAGGGATATTAGCCAGAGCAGCCATACACCTGCACTTCTGGAACAGGACATGTTTAAGCTCCTGAGGATACTGGGAATTCAAATCAGTCTGGGGATCTAAGACAAACTGTCCTTGGCTGCAAGTGCCCATTTCCAGGAAGCAATAACACAGAGGACCCTCTGCCAAGGAAATGTGCCTGAACAGCCAAGTAAAGAACCAATGCTAGCAACCTAATGTGCTTCAGGGGAACTGATGGCACAGGTCTGTCCTTGACAAGCACTGGGGCCAAAAAGCAAAGATTTTGCATTGCAAGCAGTGAGGGCAAGGCAGCTGAGGAGCTATGAGCAGTGATACCTCAAGAGATGTATTTGGGAGAAACAGAAGTTCTCACCTCTTTGATTTTGATGCCAGTAGACCTGAGGATTTCTTGCCTATCCCAGTGGCAAGAAATGGCTTCATAGGTGGCAGACAATATGTTGTATATTTGAAAGACACTAACCACTGCCAGGTTCTAGCTGAGTTCCTACCTGCACCAATAATCTCTAATCCGAGAATGAAAAATATAATCTGGCATACCCGTCCTTGACAGGTCAGTCACTACCAGCTTAGAGTATGGAGGCTTGAGACTCAACAGCGTAGCGAGTGGCCAAGAAAGGAAGCTATGTCAGCTCTGCATCAACATTGTCTCACTTGCTCTTCAGCAAAAATAAATCATCTGTCACTGCCTCCCTCTCTCTTGAGCCACATGTTCCCAATGATTTCCTTCCTATGTCTCTTCTCCCCTTCAATGACAATGTTAATATGTTTTTCAATGCTTCTGCTCCATTTGGTGCTTCTTTTATATACTCTCCAGTGCTTTCCTTTTGTACCACCATCCACTCCTCATTTTCCCAGTTGCCGATCGCCTTTGTTGCATTCTGCTCTTACTGATTCAACCTGTCATTGCTACTGCCAGCTCTGCAGATCTTTTTCTCAGAGAACATCCAAAATACACACAGCCCTCTTTTAAGTGTTATGCTCTCTTTTCCTTCGGGTCTTTTTCTGACATCTAGTTCTCTTTTTTCTGGGGTGTTATGTCCAATCAATGCAAAATGACTGTCATGTTAAAAAATTATCTCAGCTTAGAATCTGAGCCATTTCAGGATAAAAATGAAATAAGGAAGAAAACAGCTTGAGGTCCCCTGAGTTATAGCAGGCCAAGAGCCTGCTTAAACAGAAGCCTCATTTTTGCGCTGTGCGCTCTTTGTTCCGCCTTAAACTCCATGGGGTGAACTCCCTGATGTGGATGAAACACAGCATCTCATGATTGGCAGGTCAGAGCATCCTCTCCAAGAGTGCACCACACCCTCAGAAGTGGACAGCTGTCAAGTCACCTCCGAGAAGCAGCCCAACTAACATCTTAGATTTAGGCCAGTGTGTTCCAACTGCGGGTCATGACCCCACATGGACTGGGGTCAAGACAGGGTTCACATGGAGTCACAAAGTGTTAGAAGAAGCTAAAGAAATATTTAAGCTCAAGGATTTCTGTTCGGTTTTCTCCCAGTTGGTGGGGGGGACGGAAGGAGTGGAGCTACACACAAACAGATAATCTAAGGAGGCCGATTGTTTCAGAAATTCTGACTTGAAATAGTGGAATTCCACACTTGAGAGAAGTAAAATGGTTCTGTGGCTTGTGTGCAGGGGGAATGCTTTGTCTATGCACAACTTTATTTTTTTTTTTTTAATGTATTAGTTTGAAACTAGCCAGAAGTCTGGAAAGGTTTCAGTAACCTTAGAAGACAGACTAGCAAACAAATATAAGAGACATCAGCATGAGCATCCTAGGAATAGTATCTGGCTTTCATCAGAAGATTTTGAAAGGTTTCTCAATTCTCAACAGTGAAAACATTTATACTTCCAGTAGAGTAAAACGAGGTTTTCATTATCGACATTTTACAGTGGAGAACATGGCTAAGTGACTTGCTCTATGTCATGCGAAAGTTCTGTGGCAGAGTTGAAAGCTGAGTCCAAAACCAAATCCTTAATTAAGTTAATGCCCATGCCGCAGGACTATTCTGTGCTCCAAGTCCTGAAAAAAAAACGCATTTTCAATCATACGGATATCACCAGCACCTATGTAATTAGAATTGTGCAATTACAGGAGTATTGCAACAGACCTCAGGGTCATGGAAGGTGTGAGAGGGTTTAATCCAATAACTGAATTTTTTTGATCTTACACAAATAATACAGATACAGCCATAGATAGCGATTTGCCAATATGATTTCATCCCTAAAGGGAATACCTGTAAAATCTTGCCCACACTTGATTATAAAGATCAAATTCGGTGGCTGCTTTTTGTCCTTCAGGAGTAGGATGGCAGTCAAACAAGCAACGTCATTATAGACCTTATGGTTCCTACTAATAGCAATGGTAGTAAAATTGCCAAAGGTCTTCATGACATGGGCCACCCTGCAGCCCCTTAGCTGGTTACTATAGCTTTTGCTAACCTGAGGTAGATTGAAATGTGGGAACTGATGTGATGTGGGACAACAGACCATGTTGGGGAGCCATCTTACAGCACTAAAGCCAAGTGGGGTTTGTGAGCAGCTCCAGCACGGCCTTCCTTGTGTGTGCAAGCCAGAGCAAGATGTGCAGCACAGACCTTGTCTATGAGAAGACAAAAGCTCCTCAAGCATTTCTGAACTTGAATAAACTGCAATGGCAGCAAGACTTATCCATGGATAAGCTGAGGATCAGCTCACCATGACCACAACTCCTTGGAGCAGGGACTAACCAGCACCAGAATAAGCCTGCATTGATTATGTTTTACAAGTCAAGATACTTTCAGTTAGCTGATATTTGGCACTGGTTCATCAACCCAGCTGCTGGCACAATTCTGTTTTCTTGTGTAGATAAGAACTTGGCCTCACCCATTACAGACTGATTTGTTAGCTGGGAAAAGATCATTTATTGCTTTCACATCATTGCTTTAGCTATCCTTAGATAAACTGGCTACGCAATTTAATAGTTGATAGTTTTCTGCTTTCAGTATTTTCTTGATATCTGCATTCTATATACTTTCCTACTTACTTCAAATATTTCCTTATGTACTTTAAAATATTTTAAAAAGTGAAAACTTGTAGTAATTTTCTTCGTGCCATTTCCTAGTGATGAAATGAAACTTGCAAGTGTCTTTGTATGTAAGAATAAGCCTGTTACAAACTATCAGATTCTCCCACTGTTTTCCACCTTGAGTTTGGGAAGCTTATCTGTTTACAATCATGACCTCTGTTTCTGCAGGGGAAGGTTGGGAAGCCCAGGACTTTCAAAAAAAAGTTTATGCATGTGCTGAGTGGGGTGGAGTAGGAATGGATACAGACTGGGAAAATTTTGATTCCAGAGCTCTTAGAAAACTGTTAATAGGATGATGAAAGCTTGATCTCATAGATCTGTTACACTCTATTGGGCTATTTTGCAAGGTTTCTTTGTGTATGCCAATTATTAAGTCCCATCAAAATACCTGTAAAATTTTCACCTGCTAGAAGAAAAATCACTTTTATTTGCCTAGACAAATACAGTGATAAAAGTGCTTAAAAATACCTGCCTAGAGACGCTCTAGACTCCCCAAGATCTCTTACCCTGGTAGACTTGACACAGGTTGCATCGAAGACTTGTGACCTTCTGGAAAAGAGGCTAGAGGCCAGCTGAGGTGTCCCAGGGCATCTTAAATGGCACTACAAACCGTTGTTTCTGTGGTAACCAAATCCCACATATATTTTTCTTGGGGTTGTGGGGTTTTTTTTTCCTTTTTTTAATACAGAATGAAAAATATTATGGCTCTTCATTTCATCATTGTAGGTACTTGTGTGTGTGTACATTTATAAACAACATTAGGGCATTGCACAGCAGCAGCAGCTTGAAGAAAAAGGGTGGCAAGTAACACAGGCTCGCCTGGCAATAGAGAAACTCACCGGACCTCTTAACTGTTCATTTTCCAAGATCTGGATTTTTTTAGAAGTGAAAGTTTGTTTAGAATGTGTAATATCAAGAGCTAGGTGTTTGAAAAAGACTTACTGTTGAGTTGTAGCTAATTGTTTATTCTGGAAGGTTATATGTATATAACAATATAATTTGATATATTTATATGTATATACATTACATATATTTAAATGTGGCAGCTCATCAGCAGAATCAGCTGAGTTGCACTCCTCTTCTAGAAGGGGGAGTATGGGTAAGCACAAGCTCAAAGTTTCTGTTAAATATCATACCTAGGTAGTCAAGACAGGGAAAAGCATAGTACAGAAGTATAGAGATAGCAGGGACTAAAAGAAGTAACACTTTCACCTCATGCCACTCTATCCTCTATGACTATGTATGAAATCTCCATTGTTACTCAGCTGCACTCCACTGGGCTTCAGAAATTTGCAGCCAGAGCAAAAGGAGACTCCAGAGGTGCAGATCATTACCTTCTGAGATACAGAAGCAACTTGAAGACACTCCTAATGCTGCATGACATACGACACGGTAACAACCATGGGGTTGTAGGGAGCCATGAACCGGATAAAATACATAAGACTTCAGGATTTCTTAGATGGAGCAGTGAGTGGAATTACTTGAGGTTTTCTTTAGGTTTCTAAGCAAAATCATACTTGGAGAGCGATCGTGTCTCACCATTTCTTTATTTTCCTTCATCTGGAAGGAAAGGGCAGCTCAGCTATCTTTGCCGGAGTCTAAACGGAATCTAAAAAGATGAATGATCAATTTTCCAGATGGGTTAGTGGTTTTCTATGTTCCCTACCTACCTGACACACTCACAGGACTGTGCCAAGAAGCAGAATCCTGATGAAATCCTGGTCCCAGTGAAATCAAGGCAAAAGTTTTATAAGGTGGAGATATCAAAGGTAATCTCAAATTCTTTGAACAATGAAAGGATGTTGTGAATTCTGACTTCATGCAGCTATAAATGGAAGAAATAAAGAGTAGATGTACCCACTTGACAGAAGTTGTTTTTTTTTCCGAAAGGTCTGACAGCCTCATTTCTGCAAAAAGCAGAGCTGATACAATTATAAACACAGAAAAAAAGGCCTCTCAAACTGTTCTAGCCAAAGCCACATGTTTAAAACGCATTACAATGGGTGTTAAGACTCAACCAGTAATTATCTGGATCTAGGCAATAAATAAATAACAATAATTTTTATTACAAATCTGTGATAGAACTCATGGAAGGAACAGAAAAATGATGTCTGGAGCTAATTAATGCTCAAAAATTAACAAAGAAGAGAAAGATAAACAGAATGAGATCATCTTCAAGTACTATGAGGAGCTAAACTGTGGTGTATTCCCTAGGTAGGGTTGAAAACAGTGACAAATCTAAGTCAGTTTTCCTGGGAATCACGTTTTTTGAAGGGCATATGAAATGCATATTGCATAAACATTCCTGATACCTAATTCCAAAGAGCTCAATGCCAGGTATGGTGATTTAAAATCGCTCAGTTTCCTCGCGTGAGCAGAATTCTCATAAACATAGGCATGCCCAATATGTTGACTGTGTGATTTCATATAAAACCATGATTACCCTTGTGCTCCAAGTCTGTAAACAAGAGTTATATAAATGGCACAATTTCATGCAATGTTTTATCTGAAGCAGCTGGCAGCTGTGCACTTACCCACACCAGCACATCTATCAACAACTCTAAGCCTTTTCAAATACAGGACTTGCGTTACAGAAAATAAAACTATTTTAAACCTATAATTATCTCTGTCTTCTCAGCTCTGTCCTTGGATTGGTCTGAGCAAGGGCTGGTCCTATGTCTTGTGCTGTAAAGTATACTAGTAGGCACCATCGCAATAGCACAGCTATCAAAAGGCATTGACCAAGTCAGGTAGTACTTGTCAACAGCGTGTATAGCTCTCTCAGCAATGAATGTGGCTCTGGTGGGAGACATTTGATTGACACCTCGCCTCTATTCATCCACTGAACAGGGAGTGAAGAGATATAGGTAGCCTTCATCCACAGTCTAATCCGCACCATCTCTGGCAATGACAATGTCCAGCACTCACCAAAGTCTCAGGGAAGTCTAGCCCTGATTTCAGCGACTCTCGGTTTGGTCTGCAGTCACACAGTTGTTGAGCCCTGCTGCTGGAAATGGCAACAAGGGTACCAGGTGTGAAGGTGGTTTTCACACCATCCTGCAGACGCGGGTCCAACAGGAACTCGAGCGAGGCTGTGACTGCTTAATAATTCATTTCAGATAGGCTCCTCTAGTCCATTGCATTTCCACAGACTTAATTTGACAACTAAAAGGCATTAATGCTTGAAGGTTTGTCCATTTGTTTTCAAACACTCCAAACGTGCACTATGCTTTACCTCTCCCCCTTGTTTTTCTTACTACTATATGAGCCATGGTTACAGTTAATTTCTTAGCAGAGACAAGCCCAAATATTGCAGATTGCTGTAACGTTAAAACTGGCTCCATTGTGAATGCTTGAAGTTGCTAATAAAAAATTCTAAGCTGAGTAATAAAATGTTGTTTAATTTGAGTAACCTAAAACTAAGCTCAAAACACAGAGAAGGGAGATTCCTCTCTCTCCTCCATAAAACTGTTCCACAGTTGTACTATCAAGGCAGATAAAGGGAAAATATTTCACTCCCTATGTCTTTACTCCAGTAGGTCTTTTTTTTTCTTATGGAGAAAACACAAGCAAACCTTTAATACCAGCCAAATCCAGCCATGAGGCAGCACAAGAAACTCTGGTTCATACTGCTCTCTTAGCATAACTTTATCTGTTTAAAAATTTTTCAGTGGAGCTTGCAGCAGGGCAAGAAATCAGTTTTCTGTGAAAAAATAATGATCAAAATGAAAAAAACCCCACACTTTTTAAATTAAAAAATCAAATCAGTTTTCCAGCAGTCAACCTCCCAACTGTCAAATTTCTGGATGACAAAAACAGAAAAAGGTTTTTCCACAGAATTTTGACAAACATCAACAACAGTTAATACAAAAATATCTATTCTTGTAAAGTAAAGGCAATAAAACACAGAGGAGCTGGTTGTTCACTAAAAATATTTCATAAGCTGTTCTTCAGACCTTGTTTGTGTCTCATTTCCATGTCTGTTTGAAACTTGAAAAGGAATGAGGAAGAAAGTGCTGTAAAGTTTCAGAGAATTAGGGAAAAAAAGCCCTAATGACAGCTAAGGCTGTGTGATAACTGTGCAGGTAGTGCATGCTCTGTCATGTTTTGTCCAAGACAGAACTGACGCATAACAGAAGAGGAAATTGGGGCAGTGCTGGGGAAAGCCTAGAAGTACCAGTTACACAGAACTTAAGAGCTTCCCTGAATTTCACTATTTTTTCTTGCATGGCTAAACCCATAGCTGGTGTAAATCACCTCCCCAGGGGAAGAGCAAGTATCACAGTGTACTTTCGCCTCATGGCAGAGTCAAGCTCTTGCAGCAGAGCAAAGTGAAATTTGTGTAAAGCGGGTTTCACAACTCATTCTGCCACAGTGGGTTTCTGGTTTTCTAAGTCAACTAGTCTTTCTGTACCTTGGTTTTCCCTTTGAAATATGCAAAGGATAGTTTTAGCTCCTAGAAGTTAAACCAGGAAAAGCTATCTGTAAGATTTCTGACACTACCTAATTCTAGGCAAGAGAAGCAGAGGAGACCTGCATAAGTCATCGGTAGGAACACTGACTAGAAATGGGCCTTGGAGGGGCCTTTCTTCCTCAGGCAGAACTGCCATTTGCACAGCACAGTCTTGGCTTGACTACTTTTCTTTGGGGCTTCACATTGCTGGGCTATTGCATTCCTAGTCCTGGCTCTCTTCCATAATAGAAATAGTTGATTATGCATAATTTGCAAAAGTACGTTGTGGTTTAGTCTTCCTGTCTACTAGGAACAGTGTTTGGCAAGCAAAAAGATCTGGAGGTGAGGATCTCTGGACTGCGCGAATATGCACACATGCGCTGAAAGGAGAAGGGGCTTCAGAAAACGTCAGCTCTTGGGAGTAACTTCTGGAAAGTTTTCCAAGACTTGGAATCTGTCATGATTAAAACCAGTTGTTCTCTGTCTTATCTTCTGTCAAACTTGAGAAGTGTAATGACAGCTCTTAAAGATCGCGCTCTCCAAGGATTGGGAATGCTCAGAGTGGCACGTGAGCCAAAGAGAGTGAGGGAGATAAAAAAAATCAGGGGCGAGAGTTCCCTTCTGCATATCACAGAAATGTGGGCATGCTTCGCTTTGCCTCCCAACCAACGATATAAAAATGTATCATCCTTGAACATATTTGGCTTTAGAGTGAAAATCTAAAAGGCATCTACTGATATTAATATCACAAACATTGCACTGTGCTCCAAAATGAACTTTTTTGGCTCATACTGTGAAATGCCAGCTTAGAAAATAAGAGCGCTCTGTTGTGGTAGCCTTTGATTGTCATATGTGTATATGCATCACACACACACACACTCATGCACAAACAAATCTGTTTAGCGACGGCCTCCAAAATAAGGTCTTTGGAAAGGTTACCACTCCACCATATGTAGGGCACTGATTTATAGTTATATTTTTCACAGCATGACACACATTGTTGGTGAACTGAGGCTGTGATAAAATCGTAGAGGTGTAAAGTTTCACTGGCTGGATGGTAAAGAGCCGAGTCAGAGAGAGTGTAATGCGAGTCGAGAGCTGCACTCCAAATGAATGAACTTGTATTGTGGATCTGGTTACAGCCGGCACACTGCCCTAATCCATCAACAGCAAGTTCACTTACAAACCAGCCTTTGTTTTTAATCCATGAGCCTTTTGGGATTCACTATAATCAAATGACCAATCAGAGGAACACATAAGAGGAAAAAAAAATTGCTACAGTGAAGTTTACTCTCAGCCACAAACTATCCCTCAAAACCCCCCAGGTAACGCAGATAACAGTATAATGCACAGCATTAAGCTTACAGGCATTAAAAACTCCACGAGTTGAAAGTTAAGGCATGGCAAACCAGATCTTGTTACTTTCTGGGAGTGCTTCTCTGAGGCTCGAGAAGGCTTTGATTTCAAACCACGTGTGCTCGTGGCATGGACACAGATTAGTGATGGAAGAGAGCCACGGGGATTGCGATTGCTAGAGCTCACTTTGAGTTTTCTCTCGTTTTGAACGAATGGAAAGAACATCCTGGATTTTGCAACTAAAATGTGTCAAGCTGAAATAACATATGTTCCTTGGCAAGGGTGTGATATTAAGCCTTAGGGTGTGTCTATGTATACATAAACAAATACTTTTATTTAAAAATGTGTATGTGTGTGTTTTGTTCGTTTTCAGTTCAGCATGAAGTATAAACAAAGAGTAACCTTTAGGCTACTTGTCCTTGCAGAAGACTAGGCCAAACATCCACCACTGCCCAACAGCCCACATTAGGATGGCAGACACGTCCATAAAGATGGAACTGGGGACAGACCGCAGTTCCCATGTTAGTACGACAATATTATGTTTTCTACTCTTATGCCATAACTCTGGGCTACCTGGGCCGCCCTATCTAGCTGCTGTCCCCTGCAGTCCCTCAAGATGGACCCAGAAGATGAGGACGTGCAGCACGGCTTACTCAGCACCATATGGCTGAGCTCCTCAACGTGCGTGTGTGTGCGTGCCGTGGGGGGGGCACGGGGGTGGCAGGGGGAAGGTGGCGAGACGCACACACCATGCCATTAAAGGAGTGACAGATGGTGATGAAAGTGCCATAAAACCGTAAGCACTGACAGCTCACGGCCGCAACTGAAGCAGCTGCCGAGGTATCACGTTGTAAACAGCCCCCCGTTGGGGCACCCCCCTTGCAGCGCCTATCACAGAAACTGTCATCTCTCGCCACAAACCCAGCTCACCCGTGTCTCACTCCGGCAAGGGATGCCATGGGGTGAAAGGCAGGTGAAGGAGAGGGACTGTGAGGACTGGAAGAAACGCTTTTGCACACCAGGCAATCTGAGATGAAGAGGAAAATAGGGAGATAGCCACAAAGTCCCCCATGCCAGAGCACGGGCAGGACCTTGGTGCCACCAAGCAGTGACTACACATTTCTTGGTACTTCTCCCCACCCTGGTCTCCCAGCTGTGCAGCCTGACTCCATGTGTGGGAAGGTTTCATATGCAAGTGTGGCCAGCTCCTTCCCAGTGATGGACCAGTTGAGCAGCATAAGCCCTTGGCCTTCAGGTCTGTTCTCCAGCTACAGTGAGCTCCCAGCCTCCAGAGACTTACATCAGACCTCATGCAACTTCTCTTTACATTTCATTCCCATCATGCTAAAGAGAGAAAAATACAGTGTTTCCTCTATATTGAAACTCTGGATGGCCAGAAACTTGGAACCAAGCTCTCTGCTCTCAGGGAGCTCTTCCTTTTACCCGTAAGGGAGCTGAGATACCACAGCCTCTTCTCAGGAAAAACAATATTGGAGACCAATGCTCCTGTGAGCTCATTTCAAATGTCTTTTTTCTTTCTTTTTTTTCTTTCTTTTTTTTTTTTTTTTTTTTAAATATACATACACACACTCAGGCAGGGCAGCTGTGACAGCACATAATTTCTGCTGAAGTTCCTGAGTCTCACTCCACTCACCTACTTAGCTTCGGCAGAAATGGTGAGCTTTGACGCACAGAGGGACGCAGAAAGGAGGCAGGTCCTCATACTTGATGTTTCGATACTGTTGGTACGGCTGCCCTTGGGGTAGGGAGCCAGCAGAGTCCTCTAGGAGCATTTTGGGTCACTCCTTTCAGAGCCACCTCAGAGACTGTCCAGCACGAGGTGACTCCTCCTGCTCCTGACAGAGCCCCGTGGCACAGTCCCATCTTGCTGGGACTCCTGTCAGGGGGCATCTCTGTGGACTGCAGTCCATGTGAGGACAGTGGCCCACCAGCTTTAAGTGGGTATCAGACCGAGCTGTGTCTGGTTTTGTCAGACCAAACACAACCCCTGGATCCTCAGCTTCTGGCAGAGAAAGGGAAGCATTCAGAGGATCTGAGGTGTCTATAGTGGCTTTTTTCCTGGCATTACCTGACTGTTTAACCCTAGAGCAATGCACAGCCTTGGGCTTTTACTTAACTCACCACAGTATCTACACGCTCAATGCAAGAGAGTTGGCCAGGGCTGCTGGCCTGGGAAACCTGCCCTCTTCCCTAATGTATGGACCTCAGCAGTCTTGCTGTGCTCCTCCTAGGCTAAATTCTGCTCTACGGGATCTACCTGGAAATGCTGCTGTGAAGAAATGAGGTAGTCGGCTACTGTAGCGCTGCTTGCTGGACCAAACGTAGATCCATGGGAGTATTGTAGGACTATTTCATATCACTGTGAGCCTCCCACACGTACACGTGTTGGGGTTGTTAGTTTAAGGACTACGAGAGCATCCCAACCCTGATTAATCCTGCATAACTTGAAGCACTTAGGAGCCTAATTTGCTTTGTTTTCAGTGAGGAGAGAAGGCAGGAGAGTCACTCCTGTCATATACAGCCTGAACTGCCTGCAGCAGGCGCCCCTTGCTAACCCAGCTGGAGCTCTGTTGAAGACAGATACGTAGCGAGTGCCTGCTTTCCTCGATGCACTGGGAAAGGAACTAGGAGCTTCTTCACTGTGGAAATACTGTACAATGAGCAGCAGAGTCTGCAGGAAAAATTTAGCTGGACAACTTGTCATACAAAAAGTTCTGTTCTCACCCAAATAAAAACTTAAAAATGTGCTGACTTCAAAAGTCTTTTTTTTTTTTCCCATTTCAGGAAGTAATTTTTTACCAGCTGGGTTTTGATTTTTCTTATTTTTTATTCTTTCATGACATAGTAGGAATAATGTACTAATGACATGTCATTAAAATAGTTCAACAAGTTTATTTTAAGGCTTTTTTTCTGAAGTAAGCTTTAGTATGTAATGCTGAGGAAAACATCTTGCCTCCTTTTCTTGACCCATTTGATGTAACAACCAGTCTTGAGACATAGATCAAAGTACAGCTTCAGGGTGGGGGGAACCGGTCAGATGATGTCCACTGATACATTTTAATGTGTAATTTTATTTTGCCTCACTCCCTGCTTCCCACTCTGCTTCTTACCTGCGTTGGAACTCTTGAAAAGTCTTTCACCCTGGTGTGCCCTTCCTTTCCTTACAATTTCCTCATCTGGACTCTGTACAGATTAGCAGTTTATTCCAGCTTCCCTTTGGAGGGAACTCTACACGGCAAGCCTGAAGTTAATTTCCATTCATACCAGAAGCAGTTCAGTCGCAGCAAAGCCCTGTCCAAGGCGCCGTCTTTTTTAGCAGCACCAACGAGCCCATGCAAATCTCCATATGGCTGTTCCTTAGAAAGCATCCAGTATTTGGGCTTGCTCATTTAAAGCCACTTGTGTTGTGTGTCAGTCTGCCAAGAGACATGCTCACAGTCTCTTCACCACTGAGTCTCTTGCAATCTGCTTGAATGTGCCTCCCTTCTCTTCTATTTCCATGTCTTTCTTTGGACAAAGGTTTTCAAACTTTGCCAATATATGGACCACTATTTATTTTTTGGGATGGGTGTGGACTTCTGTGTAAAGAATTTAAGCCTTCTAACTACATACTTAGTATTCACCACTAGCTTCTGTGGCCACCTTATAAGTTGTCTGTGGAGCTAGAGATTACAAGCTGAAAACCACTGTTCTGTGGTACTTAGACACTTATGTTAATACTTAGTTATGAAAATGGTACTTATCTAGCAAAACATAGATAACCAGGCTGCAATGTTACAAATATTCACAATTTCAACATCTGTGCTCCTGAACCATGGTGTCAGTACAAGAATCTGTTTTCCTCAAAATAAACATAAGAGAAAGCTCTTACGAGTGCTGAGGAACATTTCCAACACGAACTATGCACACTTCAACACCAGAAGACTTTATAGAAAGCAGAGTAATTCCTCTCCCCTTTCCCATCATCCAGCCTTCTCCAAGTATGTTCAGTTTTAAATCTCATGCTTTTGGAGTGGGGTAGGCTTCACAATACTGGAGTAGCAAAGGAGAAAGGAGAAAAAAGTTTCAGTGTCACCACCACCATCAGGATATTGCAAATGGTCTATCATCTACTGGAAAATGAGACTGAAGTTACATGGTGGCAATGAAAAGACACAGCCCTGGTGATAGTGCAGGCAGACATCAATTCTTCAAGTGCTTCCTGTCATGAATCCAGACATCTGGCAGAAAAACACTGAAGATTGATTTAGTATCTTAAAGGATACATGAATAGAGGCTTGGACTTACAAGTGGATTTCTAAATTCCCTTTAGAAATTTGGGATTTTTTTGCTGAATTCATTTCTCATTTTATTGAATTTTTTGGTTATATCATATTGTACTGTATGCTCATGTATCATCTGAACATGGATAAGCTAGATTAAGAAAATGCACAAATATTTGACTTAAGTATCATCACCAAGCCTAACAGAAAGAAGGTAATTACACAAACCTGTGTTTCCTTGAGCATAGGAACAGAGCTTCAGTTTGACAAAGAACTAATATTTTGCTAAGGTAAGAAAGCTGAAATCAGAGTGTGTTGTTTTATTACCTTATTATTGATAAACATGGACTGCTAGAACATTTAAACAGTGATCCAGCCCAGCAATCCTTTACTCATACAGGCTCTGTGTGTAAGCTTAGGCCCTTAAATGGTTGAACTATTCTTAGACTTATGTGGTGAATACCCAGGAATGTTCATGGGCAGAATATTAAGGACAGAAGATGGCCCTAACAGCGCTTGGCAAAGGGAGATGGGATTTATGGAAAATTTGCTTTGATGCTGTTGACTCCTAACTACTGCCTTTTGATGCTGCCCCAACATACAAAATTAGCATTAAACTTACATTCCAGATGAATGACAGGGAATGAAAAGCAAAAGGGATTTGAGTTAAAGCCTATGGAACTAGATTCAAACCCAGGATCTGGCCAGGTTTAAAATCAAGCTGGATCTCTTTAGCTGGGAATTCCCTGGCTCTGAGAAACTCTCTAGCCACTTCCTAAACAATATCCTTCCTCTTTAATTGCTTTATAGGAAACGCAACATACCTGGTCCAAGTGATATTTGTGGCTGGTACAATTACCACTGGATGCCACAAAGATGCTTTAGAACTGCAGCCATATTATATAGACATCTGACTTTGAGGATTCTCCTTTTAAATATGCGCAGTGAACCCAGGAATTCTCTACAAACCTTGCCCTACAGTTGTGCTTGCTGGTAATCACCAAAGCAAGAGAGAAGCTTAGCCATGCAAAGCAAATACACTATTTAAGGGGAAAAAAAAAAAAGGAAAAAAAAAAGAAAAAAAAAAAAAAGACTTCTACAGCTATCCTAAAAAACTAATCCGATGTTACATTACAGTGTAAAGTGAAGCCACATGTAAATAATTACTACAACCATATATTAATTTATATTGCTTAACAGCTATGAGAAGTGACTGAACTGCAATTGCATATGAATGTATTTTGGGAACGGATGGCAGGTATTTATGCACTGTTGTAGAGCTTTGTGACTACCAGACTGTATATTTCTACCAGAATATTATTTGTTTCATGGTAAGAATGAGCCTTTCCTGAACTTGCTTTTAAATCATTGTAATTACCACCGCAGTAAGTTAAACAATGCCTTTTGCAAGCTAGTGATGAAGAATTACTCGGTCTTTGTATTAGGGAGATACTTGACCTATCATTTTGCAGCCTTTCTGGGCTGGAACAGAGCAGCTATTAAAATAGCACCACATAAATACATGATACTTTGAGGGCAGAATCTCAGGACTCCCGCCCCAAACAAAACCCAACCTATCAAGCAAAAACACCTCATCCATTTAAAGAGAGAGAGAAGGTAGGCTGTATTTTTGTCTTGTGATCTGAGTATAAGAACCAGCAACTACCACTGCTGGGAGGGGTAACGAGCGGTCTCCAATAATCACAACCGACAGGGTTCTTCACTTTACATCTTTTTAGCCCCAGAGCACCATGTAAGGGTATTGACTTAGGAGTGACACAGAGGGAATAGTGCCACCTACTGAAGTAATTATTTTTAGCACTCTAATTTCTTGACCTAGGCTCTTTTCAGTTAAGATCTAAAGATACTGCAGCATCAATATGGTATTCATCATATTAAATAGCTCCTCTTCCTCCCTAATTTTTTCAGGAACCGAAAATAGCGTTGCAAAAAACCCACAAACCCAACCCCCAGAACCCCCCAAAACAAGCAATAGACTACCATCAAACTATATTATTATAAAGCTATTAATTTGAGAAATGAAACCTTGGCATGAGGGTGTCTTTAAGTCTAGGGAGACTTTTAAGCTAGATCAGAATTTTAGATCTGCTCTGATTCTATTTACATGAATGCAGAAATGCAACATTATTTTAGTGGGAGCAAGTTCACTCTGTTTTCTTCCAGACTAACTTACTTAGTCTTGGACCAATAGCCTTGAACTACAAATTTGAAATTACTTGCTATAGAGACTGGAGATGGCTTTAAAAATCCTGACTTAAAAAGCTGAGGTTACCTTTTAATCCCTCTCTCTCTCTTTTTTTTTTTTTTCGGTAGGAGAAACACAACTCTTTCTAAAGCATGGTGATAAAAAAAAATCCCCCTCCCCCCATATCAATGAATGTGTATAATAAAGCCAGGCTAAAGAACCGCACTTTCTCTTTTCAGCAGGTGGAAGAAATACACCAAAGTCCTGTCTTCAGATATTGATTAGTGTTGCTATGTACTGCCAAACAGCTATGTAGAGTCACTTCACTGGCAGCTACTTATCAGCAGTGAGTGAAGTGGTCCCTACAGTTTCCCTTAACTACTGCATAGGCTTAAATAGTTAATGCCTGCAAAGCGCGGTCAGAGGCTTGTTAAGAATGCTTTAGGAACACGGTGACATAACAGTCATGCCATGTGCTGTAAACCAAATTTACCAATAGAATTATTAATTAACAACCAAAGTCATAAATAACAACAATAAAATGTTGCAATTCAAAAGTCATCTCAAGCGCCTTCCACAGAAGATCTAACCAACTCTGGATGCTGTTTCTGCTCACCCACCAGTAATTTTATTGCTGCAAAGGCAATGCAGCATGTCATACCATGACAGATTTGGGTTTTTCTGACATCCAGCTGCTTACTGTTATTGTTGGCTGTTGCTGAAGTACTGGAGATAATACAGGTGTTCTGTGCTGTTAGAGCTGACTGTGCTAGAGAGAAATCTGGGATAAGCACGGAGTGAGGATATGTCTGCTTTGGTGAGTGAGAACAAGCAGTCAGATGGTATGGAGAAAAACGTCAAACAGGCTTCTTTTTGGTCCACTTCAAAATTAATGGAGGACTGTTTTATCAGGCTCCTCCTACTTAAACAGAGAGGGTGATCTATAAATAGAGATGTCTGTTAGCTGGTTGTTTGTTTTTTATCTTATTTTTCCTGATCAGTTGGATGACTCCAACCTACTCGGTCTGATCACACATGCCAAAACTATTAGTATGCATGGTCATGTGTTTCGCAAGTTTAAAGCTAGTACCCATGTCTAGCTCGTAACTAAGAGTCATCCTTGATCTACAGATGGGCAAACTGAGGTGTTGACCAACTGACCGTTGCTTCATCTTTAGATGAAGCAATTTGTCCAAGGCTAAATGTTAAGTCTGGGAAAGAGCCTTAGTCAGGACACAGGTGCTTCTCAATCTGAGAAGAATGTTTGAATAACCAGTTAGAGCAGACAGGATAGTTCCTGCTTATCTCTTTCCGGTACCAAGGAAGCAATACAAAGCCAATCCTATGCCTCTGTTTTTATAAAAATACTTGACAAATATAATGAGTAAATAAACAGCTGCCTCTGAATTATTTACAGTGCTGTTAACCAGTATTTAGGCTTCAAAATTGATCACCAGAGTCAACAAAGGGTTGAACAAACATATCCGTGGTTGAGTATTTGTATTTGAGATTAAGTACACATATACAACCGTGAACACATGTGTTCAGCCAAACTATTGAGGCTAGTTATGAAGAGACATCAGACTGTGCATTAAATGGCATTTTGGTCAAAAAGCAAACAAATTATTCATGCAACTAACTCATACTTGTCCTCATCTCCTTGCATCTATCTAAACACTTATTTGGGACTCTTGTCAACACTTTGCATTGAGCTTTGACCTGATCTTTTTTTAATGAATTGCTTTTGGTTTCTCCATTTTAAATTTTTTCCCCTCTACCAATGGTATCTTGTCTAAAGCCTTAGTATCCTTTGAAAGAAGTAGTTCAACAGCAAAGATTCCCTCCCCACACCCTCACACCCCTGGGAAAACAAGGAAATAGACAGTATACATCCGTGCTGGAGCTCCACTTGACCTCAGGAGAGTAGCATCAGGAAAAAATTCAGTGAGACCTTTTTCTATTCCAGGCTTAATTTTTCATACTGCAAATAAATTTAAAACCAGCAGTGCTTCAGGGGCTGAATTTGCTCCCCTGCACCAGTGCAAAGTGCAAGTGAGCATGTAGTCAGATGGGTGGATTCTACAACTTTTCAGTAGGGACTTGAATAAACAACAAAGCCAGAAATAACCCAGTGGTAAACCCAAATAAAGGCAAACAGTTTGGCTTTTTCATTTGTGTTTACTTTTTAGAATTGGCTTTTTCAAAACCTTCAGGGAGCCGTAACAACCTGAGATCTAGTCTTTTCACAGTACATCCACCATCCAGGAACTGAAATACCAGGAGAAGATTAGTTCTTGCAGTATTTAGGCTTTACAAATCACTCCCCTTATACATTTAAAAAAGACTCTGAAAATAAATCAGTCCAAATGTGAGAGAATTTGTGCACCTCTTAGCATATGAAGTTTTTACACATAAAGCAGTATCTTGTTTAGGAAAAAAAAAGTGTATTACACAGTTAGGGAACTTGGAGCAACATTGCACTAGAAAATGTTTTTATTCCTTTCCATCTGCCCTCGGAGAGATACATGACTCAGGTCAAGTGGAGGTTAGCAGGGCAGATGCTCCACAAGGCTAATCCAGATTCCCAAACTCCACTGACTTTGTGGTAAAGGTAGATGTAGTGTGAAGAGCAAATGCCCACCTGCCTTTTGCCTACATCTGCCAGGCAGTGAGCAAACAGCCCTTGCAGACTTCTGTGCCTCCACCTCCTTCGCAGTCTCCTGACACCACTTGAGGTCCAGTCTAGGTTGTTAGCTATATTTACTTCCTTCTGGTAGATTTTTACACAGTCTACTTGGAAAGCTTTTGCCCTCCTGGTTTGACTAGTGTCATTCTGGAATTAGCACCAAAACGCACCTTCTATTGCTTATTGCGGCTTTGGACTACAGCAGGAGCTGGTCAGGGGCAGGGGGTGGGTTTCCTGTGCTGCAAGACAACAGCCTGCGTAGAGGGCAGGGGGTCAGTCCTATTGACATTTCCTACCCTCTGGGTATCACTAACACTGTTAGTACCACTGGTAACAACACGGTACCCTTACTGGCTGTCTCACCACTGAGGCCAGGCGCTGGACACTTCCCATGCAGCCTTCCCAGGGAGCAGAGCGGGTGGGGAAGCTCACAGTGCCAAGCCAGTCCTATTTCCGAAAAAAAAAAAAAAGCACCTCATTTTCTGTGGCTGCTAGTCTAGTACCTTTTGTCAGCATTAAACTTTCATGGGATGAAAAAAGAGATTAAAACCAAAATCATTCTTCTGCTCTGTGTAAGAGATTTCAGGTGCAAGGTTTGTGTCCTGAATAACAAGCTACTTGACTAGAGGCTGATTTTTAACAATGCCACGTTCTTATATTCAAAAAACCCCAAGCTGCATGCACTGTAGCTACACACCCTGCTTCACTCTGGGTCTATTTTAACAGGGTTTTAAAGCTATTTCACCTGAGTGCCTGCTGATTAGCATGCTGAGTATTTTAAACCAATCCATTGAATTCACTTCCTTTCTGCGTCCCCTGTGCCCATTCACCTATAGAAATATATAGACAAACAAGGCCACAGGTGCAGAAAATTGGGCCTTTCCTGCTGTTTATTACAATGTTGACCTCAGGGATTTGTTGAGGGGGTGGCGGGGAGAAGGAAAGAAAAAGAAGAAATACACACTTTGCAATAGGATTCTGCTAAAATCCTACCTTCTTTTTCTTGCGAAGTTAAAAAAAAAGCCTCCTAGCTGCCAACAAACACAGACATTGAATTATTAGGAGGTGGAGTGGGGGCAGGGCTGTTTCTTTTGCATCTATGAAGGGATTTTTGACAAATTGCTGCTGCCAGAAAGCCTGCTCTTCCCTCAGCCCCCCTCCCTCTCTGCAGTTTGCCTTCTGGTTATTCTTGGGCACAAGAATTTGCTCTGCTCTGTGGTCACCCAGCCTGCTGCCTGGTTTCAGTCACACAAGCACAGGAAGAAACAGCCACCTGCTTGCCATATCAGCGAGGTGCCTTGTGCTGAAAAGGCAAGCCTGGAGAGGACTCCTCTCGAAAGCGCATGGCCCCGATCCAAAACCAGACTGCCCCACGCCAGCGACTGCGCTGCCTGAGGGCAGCCCTGGTTCCCCTCCAGGAGCACAGCGGAGATCCCCAAATGAAGTGGGCTTTGCCCACAGGAAGAGTTCAAACCTTTCTTGATGTAAACTGGAACAACTACTAAGCCGGTCAGACGTTAAAAATCAGTTTGCTGACTGGATAGGGATGGTGAGTGGGTTAATGCCACCCAGTACTTACCCGGGGTCACCCTTTACTTTGCTCAAAGCTAAGGCAAAGCAGCACACAGCCGGAGATGGATGTGTTGGAGTGTGAGTGTGTGTAAGGATTCAGTTTCCTTCTCTGACTATGAAGGTGTTTTGGGACCACTTCTATGGACTAGAAATTCTGCTCGATCTCAGTGGATTACATTAATGCATCTACTAAGGGCAAGACCCTGACTCAAAGAGCTTACAGTCAATTTAAAAATCAGAGACCATGGATGGGAGAAAGGATATGTTATTCCCAAAATGAATAATGTGGATTCGATGTGCAGAGTGAATAAGCAGCTTGTTAGAGGTGGACCAAAAGTCCTTCTCTTCTGGAAACTGAACTCATTTCTACTCGGTATCAGTTCAGTGCCTTAGTCGGATGACTGCTTTTCCTTAAAGCAAAGTGCTTCTCCTCAGGCTCACGCAGATTTAGACTGAGATTGTCAAGGCTGTTTAGGTGCTTAGGCCCTTTGGAAACTAACGTGCATCTGGTCAGACTGACCTGGAGGCAAAGGCTACTGCTTTGGTTAGTGAAGATAGGCACTCTGCGTTTTGCTGTACATCTCAGGTACAAAGCTGACCTGCAGTAAGTAACCTACTCCCCCAGAGTCTGGTCTGAATTTCATCTGTCCTGTTTTCATAGGCACTTTAGAACATGCACGAAGGTTTACAACAGGGGGACACTTTTTATGTGTCTGTTTAGGAATATCAATGGGGGCTCATTTAGTTTGTTGGAAAGTTGGTGCCAAAAAACCTCTCTGAGAAACCTGGACTGTAAATCCTAATCCAAAGCACTTTGAAGCACATTGCAAAATCTGACCAAAGAGGTCCAGAGAGCAGCTTGTGTAAGGCTGGTCTTTGGTGGGCAGAGATGACTATGTCATGACTATGATGATCTCAGCTGCTGAGTCACAAATAGAGCATTCTCATTGGTTGATACTTGAATTACGCTTTATCGGTAATAATTGGAAAAGGCTCAGAGCATGGCCCTGCATTTTTGTGACTTCTTTCCTCTCTCAGCACCATATTTCTGGGGCATGATTAGTCACAGGGCCTTTGGCCTACTATCCTGCCCGTGGCCTGCAGTACAGCCATTCCACAGAAACACTGACCTATGCCTTTGCCTTTAATAACTGCGACCAAAAACTCTAGATAACAAACTCAGTTAACGCAACCCAGAACAGCTGGCACAACAGAGGATGGGTTTCAAGCAGTTTGAACTCCCTTGGGGTAATGTAGAGGCACCCATCTTAGTACTCATGATGGGTGGACCAGAAAACTAATCTACTCTCATTCAAGGTGCAGAGTCTCCTATTACACTGCCTGTGGAGACTGATGTCCATGTTCTTTATCAAGGGCAGACCCACATCTGTGTTTGAGTCCAGCTTCACCTAAGGACACGAGCTGGTGAAGCACAGCCATAGGGTGAGCTTGATGGCGTACTGAAGACAGAAAGGGAATGAGCTACTGGGGCCACCGAGGGGCCATAGCAGTGGGTGACCACAGAGGCCCTGCTAGGACCTGTCACAAGGACGGGTAAGGTCTGTGGGCATTTTGATTTCAGGTTTTATTTGGTGGGAAATGCTTGCTACTGCATCCCGGGCATCTATTTCCAAGGCACTGTGCAGCCACAGATAAATGCCTGCAAGATATTTTCATTTCCATTTGTTTCCTTTTTCTGACATATGTCTTAGAATACAGGTCCCGAAATTTTAAGACTAATGATGTCAATATGCCATAGGTCATGTCAATTACTACTTTATGCCTTCCCTGGCTTGGACATACTCACATATCAAGAAATGTGTTTAAAAACCAGGAAAACACATATGAGTTGTAAGAGTTCCCCTCCATCCCCTCATGTTCACTTTGATGAACTAACCAAAAACCACAGCTTGCTTTGTCTGAGTTATGAATTTAGATCATATTAGTTAACAAACCTCAGGTTGTGAAAATTAAGCAAGCCTTTTCTGTAATATAGACAGGACTTAACGTTAACTCCTGATATGAAATTCTGCTTAGCCCTTTTTGATGTAAAACCAACTTTCTGCATCTCTCTTTTTCATTTGTTCAATTTTCTGAATTGGAATCATTACTGTAACTGAAAAAGCATGTTAAAAAAACATTTATTACAAATAAACACCCTGGAACTTTCATTCTAGAATTCATCACTTCATAAAACCATACATCATAAAACCAGCCATTCTGGGCCAAACACATGCTCCATGTAACCAAATATCCTGTCTGTTACCATGTTTAATAGCAGAAAGTGTAGAAGAAGATAAAAATGATCTTTTCCCCTCCTGTACCCTCCTACCTTCTAGTAATCAGTGGTTTACAGACCCAAAATGTTGTGCTGTAATAACAGAAATGTAATGCTTCCAATAAATCAAAACTAAATTGCTGTTTGCTTACATTAAGTCACTCAATCTGATTTTATCACAGTATCTGCTTTTCAAAATTTTGTTTAATTTTCAGAAGCAAATGTACATCCTTATGCCCGTTCCAGAGAACTAAGCTGGAAATATTCCATTCAAATTACAGTACCCAAGAAGAAGACAGATGGTTACAGCTGGAGAAGAATTCTTAACTAAAGACATGACCCAGTCTGTCAAGGTGGGGGGAGCTGTGAATTTGCTCCCATCCTGCCCTGTAGAAACCATCTGTAAGTTAGTTTTTTTTCTCTTCTTTTTAAAAAATTTTTTTTCCTTTTTTTTCCCCTGAGGATCTCTCTCTCTGGGTTGTTTCACATTCCTTCCTATTCTTCTTCCTTCTTGCTCCTTATTACTAATTGTATTTTTTATTCCCACTGTCTCTTTTCTCAGCTACTTCTTATGAGAATGGAAATACAAACCCAAATTAAAACTTCAAACCTATAGATACACATTCGATTAGAAAACATGCAGGGATTACCCTCACCCCAAGTCCTTTTTAAACCTTTCTGTAAACAAACATGTCTATTTAGACAGTTTGTTTCTCTATCAATCTGTGAAAAGTTGATACAATTTTGTGCCATTTTTGTTATGGAAACAGCCCTGTAAAAATACCATATGGTCCACTGAGGCCTGCCCTTATAACCCCAATAAACACAAATCACCCTAGAACTTATCATTGTAACTTCAAATATGTAGCTAATGTTGTAATCTCAAAAATCCTTCACAAAAAGAAAACAAACCAGCTCCTTTAAAACCCCTGACTTGTTGCTCTTGACTTCAGCTATTTGTTCAATATTTCAACAACACTAAATAAATGTGCCGGAAATACTTATCATTTCTGAGTCACCCCCTTGCTATCCCAGATCCCAGACTCTTTAAATTAGTGACTATCTTAAAAAGATTGATGTGATTCATTCTCTTTGTTTCTTTCATTTCAGCATTGTCTTCGGCATATCTCTTGAGAGTCTCCTATTATCAGTGCTGCCTAATTCTGGCCAATCTTTCTTGACAATTCATTTCCCATCTCCCTATCACACGCTGCTTTGGCCATTCTGTTTTGTACCTTTTCCAACTATGAAACATTAGTATTATTAATGGCACACAATACTGTATATTATATCCAGCTTATGCCTGATGTCAGGGTAGATTTTTCTGTTGTTTATATTCTGTGTATATACACCTATCAACAAAGTTTAAATGATATATGTTGCAGAAGAGCATTACCTTCCCTCACCTCCTCTGTAATATATGGCAAATAATTCGCCCTTCATTGCTTGTTTATACATATGTATTTCAGACAACCAGAATCTTCCCTAATTCCTTGTGATTTATAATAAAATAGAATAATAAGCTTCAAGCAAAAAATCTGTTCTCTGAACGCAAAAAAAGAAGTACTCTGTGTATTATGGATATAGTGGGAAATGTGATCAAACCGTATCATTTATTATTTATCAACAGTATTTCACTAGTGAGTATCTAGAACTATCTTCATGTAAGAGACATAGTAGAAAGTAGCTTGATTTCCAATATCACATTAGAACATGCTTTTTCCTGTCAAGGAGTTCCAACATAGAAATGTCAAAATAAAAAGCAGCAAAAATCAAACAGTTGCTTTTGAATAATTTCAATCTTCATGGCTCCCCTGTCTTCTTGAAGTGTGGGTGAAAGGGAAAGAAAAACAATACTGTACACGGTATTTTCAAGGACATGATCTTTTTCTGGTTTTAATTCTGCTCTTGGAGTGGATTAGTAACAGTGGAACTCAAACAACAGTGGCGTAACAACAAGCTACACCTTGCTCTTCCCAAGGACCAGCTGACTCTGGCCTCTCTCTTATGCTTGTCTTTTCCCTTGCACCTCTGCAACTGTTGGATTTGTGTCAGTGAGACAAAATAACATAAATGTAACAACATTTGTACAAAAAATGCTTGTGCTTCTTTTTCCTTCATTTCCAGGGAGTGTTGCACTAGCACCACGAATGACAGAAAAACAACTTTGAAATGCATTTGAGAATCTGTTCTGTGAGTGCTTCTACTCTCACCCAACTGAAAAATGGAGACAGCGCCAGATGATTCAGCTAATAAATGCCAAATTAAAAAAGGGCTATTTGGGATCAACCCACACAGTAAACAGTTCTAAAAGCTAACTGTAGGATAAATCAGAAGACTGAATATATATATATAAAGAAATCACTTTGCTCAGATAAACTACGCCAGTTAAAAAAAGATCAGAGAAGTTCACTGTAATGCTACAGGCTGCAAGACTCAGTCTCTGGAGGCTTTTGGGAGAATCCCCAGGTAGCCTGAATGCTATATGCCTGTCTCTGTACCTCCATCATGTTACTTGTGCAAAAAGCACATCCACGTTGATGTTCAGTGGGAAAAAAGGCTGTGCCAAAGATTGCCTAAGTGCTGAGGGAAGGACTGGTGAGGGTTGCCTAATACTACTTTTGTCTCTGTTCTTGGAGCTGTCCTGAGCAGAGCTCTTAAGGCATGATGCAGCCCAGACTCCTAACCTTAATGTGTTAAATACAGTGTCCACTTTGGGTTGTTCACTTAGCTCCAGCAAATGCCTTGTATTTTTTCCTGTTTGAGTACAATTAAAATTGCAGGATATTTGCCAGACCGGCTGAGACTCTTTTCCCACTCTAAGCATCCCTTTGCAGTATTTTGAAGAAAGATCAATCAAATTCACTCTTAGTTTCACCTATAAACAATGTATTTTAACTGTCTTTACAGGTCCCTTTGGAGGCAGCTTAATACACAGACGCATGTAGTGAGCTATACTGATATCTGCGTCAGACCGCACTTTCATTCACAAAGAAATCATGAAGGAAAACTGGGGTAGAGTGAAGGAATTTATCAGTGAGCTAAATATGGCAGATGATAACAAATAAAACTAACCTATAAAAAGAAGAAATGACTACTCAAGAACAGGAGAAAAACCCATTCCTCATACCCTTTTGTATGCTTTCACATGCAAGTCTTAATGTTTTTTACAGGTGGTATACCACCAGGTATGCAGAGGAATACATGAGAACGACAAACATGCAGCCTTCTTGCAAACTAACTGCAGACATCTCTAATTATCAAGATCTGATATTCAGCTGATTATATTCCAGGGAGTTTCTTGAGTAGAGATTTTTTAAAAAGCCTCTTTGCATTCACTTCATTTATGGATCCAAGAATAGCTACCTCATGTAAAGATGTCCCGGGCACAGAAAATAAACAGATAAATAAATAATTAAAGAAGGAAAGAAAAAATAATTTGTGCAGAGGCCAGAATAACAATATGATTCGTAAGGGTATAAGTTCTGAAAGCATTTAAGAAGTTATTTTCCCAGTAAGTTCATACTCAAATTTCTGTACACATATATATGTGTCCTCGTGCAAAAGAAAAAGACCTTAACTATACTATATATATCTATTCAAATATGGCCCATAGTAAGAAACAGAAGCACAACATAAACAATTTATATTTTACCAATAGCATCTCTAAGACAAAGTGGATAATGCTTTTCTAAATACATTACAGGCTGTAACTTGCATTATTTTTTCTCACCATATACCTATCTCCTGGTTTTCAGGACAAAAATTTGAAAGATCACTTTTGCCCTACCAGGTTATGACCAAGTGCACTCCTTAGTCAAAACATACTGCAAAACCTTTTCTGTTGGTACTGAATTGCAACTGTGTTATTTAGTGTAGTTCCTGTCCTGTTCTTTTCTCAATACACATTTCTTTGCTCACAATTTGGCCTGTACTGTTTCTATTAAATCAGAAGAACTTTCGGTTTCTCTGAAACTAAATCCTCTAGTGCTATAAAGCAGTGTGCCTACATATGACAACAAATACAGTAGGGCCCTACTATTTGAAAGTTTTTTTTTAACGTAACAACCTCTAAAGTCACTGTTAATGCATTTAATGAAAAGTCCGTCTAGAAAACATATGAGATTGGCAACTCAGGAAAAAAAAAAGTTGTCTGGACAATTTATTTGCATCAAATCCCACTCTAACAGGTGCAAAGCATTAACTCAGTATCTTTTTATAGATTCCCATATGGGTGAGCAAGTCCCAGAATATTTTTGTATCTGTGTGCATTTGCACTTTCAACACAGTCATTTTAGTTCTCTGCATACTCCTCTCCGGGTTTGTTTTCTGAAAACTACCTCAGCAAAACAGTCAAGAATTTAAGAGCAGGGGGTTTTTCCTCTTACAATTTTTGGAAACTGTAATCTTAGCACTTGTATATATGAACTTATGTGAGCCAGAACTGCACCTGTACACAAGCAAGAAACTAAACCATATAGTTTAGTCTGCCTGAGAAAGTACAATTCACTGACACAGCTCAGACAGAAAATCCTTCAGAGTGAATGCATAGATTTTACGTTATGGGCCAAGCAACATACATACATCTTAGGAACCACAATTAAGAACTACTTTGTGCTCTGGAAACCCAAAGCATTTCTTCTGTTTTTTAAAAACCACATCTTCATGTCTATCACTTATTTGTTAAAAGAAAATTCCCCACTATACGGCTGCAGGGTGTGTCTACAAAGGGAAGTTTAGTGCCCCTTCCCCAGCTTCCTCTTCCTCTACACACTCCTGGTCTCTGATTTCCTATAAGCTGATCTCTTCTCTCTCGAAAGCTCCTCTGCCTCTGTCTCTGATATCACATGGACTTACTTATTACAGAAGGGTATCTTTGACGACTTTCCTAGCAGATTATTTGTGTGAGTTACTGATTCACCCATCACAACTGAGAGTACTACGACAGCAGAGAGTACTTATTTGTGATTAAAAGAAGGATTCATTCCTGTGGAAGTTATCCCAATACACACTTTTGGTGGGAATTAAAAATTCTGACCCTGCAAAGCCTTCATGTGACAAGCCTTCATGAGAACCGCGTGTGCGAACAGCTCGCAGGGCCGGGTGCGCATGTGGCCGCTACCAGCGTGGGGTTGCTGCAAGTCAAAGTCCATCCTGAAGTACTTAGCAGGGACGGTGTCAGGCAGCTCTATTTCGAGGCCCTGTCATGAAAACATCTCAAACATTCATACGTTTGTGACCGTGTTTACAGGCTGGTGGAAATATATCTGCCGGACGTTTCAGTGTGCTGCTGAAGAAAACTGCTTCCTGGGCACTTCTCACGTCCCTCGCCACTCCTGCTGGCTCCCGGGGATTGCCTGGTTATTACTCATGTGCGTGGTTGTGGCTGGGGGGGCACCGGTCCTGCACCCATCAGGATAGGTGCTGTACAGATAAAGAACAAAAAGGCTATTTCTTAATCTCAAGAGTTAATTGTCTAGTACTTTTATCCTCCTGGCTGGTCTCCTCTTGAATCTTTACGCTGTAATGCCACAGTAAAGTCAATGCTAAATTTATGACATTACAATCAGCAGTAGAGGAGCAGACAGCAAAACTGTCCGATGGGAGTAAGGAGAAGGTGAATATGGACAGAGGGGCTTGCCTTTCATTCCCAAACCCGAACCTTACAAGCAACGCTGTATTTCTTGGCTTGGGGGGGGCAGAGGAGGGGGGAGGAAGTTTTGCAAACCAGGACTGAGCTTCAGGTAAAATGCCTTCCTTCCCTGCCAGCTGGAAGGAGGATGTTATTCGGAGGTATGATAAGGAAGTGATAATCTGCTGCTTGCATACAATCCACGAACGACTACTTTCTTTAACAAAGAAAAACCCTACATGTGAGTAATATTCCCTCTGCCTAAGGATTCCATATACTGTAACTATTTGTTTGCTTTTTTTTTTTTAAACAACTCTCTTTTCTGCTCCTTGTGCTGTGCAGTAAATGCCACCACTAATGAGATAATATCAGTGTGTTTGAGAGCAGACTGACCCTGCTGTTTTCAAGCAGTTTCAACTTCTCGACAGTCAGGAGCCTGCCTAATGTTTTGTGGCTGCCTCTGGTCATTGACATGGTACAAACTGCCTTATCTCCCTGTGGGAGGGAGGTCATTGCCAAACCCACGGCTACTTGACTGGGGAAGAAGGCAGTCTACAGTGATTCAAACACATAGCCTGAGCCAAGCAGAGGGCTTATAACAAATAGCCTAAAATAGCTCCAGTCTGAATGTGTTTCAATTTTTCTGTGTATGTCAACAGATGACATGTGTTGTCACGACGCTATGTATGATTCAAGAGGCTCGCTTAAGTATTTTTCTGTAAAAAACCCATTGTTTAGGATTTCTGCAACTTGGGCACTTTCTCAAATATCCTCCTTTACTTTTCGCAAAGCCCTTTCTATGACCCTTTTTGTGTCAATGTAGAGCTCAGCTCACAAATCAATTGTTCTATTTTTATTTCCAATATTACACTTCCTTCCAGAGTGCTCGTAGGACGATGCTGTGCATTTTGCCACCAACTCTTGCCAAGTTCCCCGAGAACTCCCTCACCGGGCCCAGGATTAGCAGGAAAGTGAAAAGAGTAGCAGGAGTTCAAGCAGTGAACAGGGGAGAGTTAGCCCTCTCCCCTCTCACCATTAGGACTGCTGGTGTAGAGCATTTATTTGTGAGATGGGATATCCACCAAACTGGAGTAATGTCTGTGCAGCTGACCACCTGGGATGTCACACAAACGAGCCCAGGAGAATTTGTGGCTTATGGATGCACTGAGCCTACCACACACGTAAACTGGAGCTGGCCTGTGTTTCCCAGGGAGTCCAGTTCATCCAGAGCTCCCCCAACTCTGCCTACGCTTGGCAAGGTTCATCCATCTGTGACTGCCCAGCCCCATGACTCACCATATGTGAGCAGCATGACTCAAATGCCAAATTTCTTTCCAGGATCTACCATTAACGAGACTTTCTAGAGCACCAGACAAAATCTCAGATACACATTGCCCACCCCCTCATCTGGCTGCTTCTGGTGCTGCTCAGCTCCTCAGCTCTTTATGGGAGCAGAGGGTCCCTCTGTGGGCCTCCTCGGAGAGCATGGGGACCTTCAGCCCGAGTAAGGAAGGCACAGCAAGACCCTACTTCTTTTTGTATTTTGCCATGTGTTAGTCGAGTGCCTTGCTGCATAACTGGGGCTCTGACATACTACTGCTGTACAATGAAGGAACGTGCTAGGGTAAATACTAAGTTGCTTCCGACCTCTGTATAAGGGAGATATTGACATTACAGACAACAAAAGCAGATCAAAACTTGCTGCGACAGTCAACTTTCATATATGGTATCACACCACGGACACTACCATATTAATTAAGGCTGAAATCTGCTCCTGAAGGAGCATCCTGCTTCCATTTAATTCACCTGGATGTATACATTATTAGCCAGGGATATACACTGATCATATGTACAAGAATTTTTAATCTCTTAGTCTATCTGGAAAACTTGAACTACAAAATTGTACCTTAACTGATTTTTTTCCTCCCTTGTTACATTTCAACTTATTTTCCCAGGAGCTGAATACCAGTGATGTTCACTGCTTCATCAACTGGACACCAGTTATGAATGGGGTATACATTATTAGCCAGGGATATACGCTGATCATATGTACAAGAATTTTTAATCTCTTAGTCTATCTGGAAAACTTGAACTACAAAATTGTACCTTAACTGATTTTTTTCCTCCCTTGTTACATTTCAACTTATTTTCCCAGGAGCTGAATACCAGTGATGTTCACTGCTTCATCAACTGGACACCAGTTATGAATGGAAACATTTATTATGAAAAGAACAAAACAAAACAAAAGAGCAAAAGCAACTGTCACACCAAATTACATGGAGTTTGTAGTATAGGGTTATCATCAGTGCAAAGCACATGTGCTTCACAAGCACTGAGAATTTCACCTGTGCCACGCCTGCAGCAGTTAAAGGAAGGGACCCTCACTTTATAGATACGGCACTGGGGTATGGAGAAATTAACAGACCTGCTTATGGTATCCTTCTCTCTTTCTGGATCCCTCTCTAGTCATAATGCACCAGCTTTTACCAAAACACATTAATTTTCTGTTATGATACTATTTCAAAGGAATTATTATGCATCATTCAAAGGAAGAGAAATAAGCCACCGCAAGGCCACACGATGGGGTGTGGATTAGGGCACCGGTGTCAAGGACTACAAGAGTGCAGGTCCAAATCACTGCTCCAGTGCTGACCCCCTCTTTGCCTGTGGGCCAGTCACTTGGGGTTGCTAGAAAATGGGGATCACAGTAATCCCGTACCTCACCATCTCTCGTGACGGTGCTTAGACCTAAAATAAAGGGTGCAGGTACGTGTTCACATCAAAGCCCTGGCTATCTCTGGTGGTGTTTCCTGGCACACCCATCCCTGGGACTGAGGCTCCTTGTGGTGGGGCAGGACACCTGCGAGGTGGGACTCTGAGAGGAAGTCCAAGGCTGTGTGTTTCCTGCTGGGGACAAACAGCGAAACTGTTTTGAGTCAGCTGCAGGCAGGGAGTTGCCTTTCTTCTCCGTTCGAGGCACCAGTAGCTGCTGCTCTGCTGCTCACAGTGCTCATGGCCTTGCTGGGGAAACCCTACCAGCAGCTCTAGCCCACCATGGCAGAGAGGCACTTGCTGCTTTCCAGGGTGGGAGAGCTCCATCTTCTTTGCAATATTTTTACCTTGGTCTTTGCCAAGCACAACTTGTTGCTTTGGTGAGTGGTGCTTTGGTCCTCCCTTTCCCATTAGCGTTGCTCTTCTTGAGTCTCATAATTTAGGGCCAGACTCAATAAAATCTCTGCCTACCTGTAACAATGGAGAAACTCAAGCCCTGAAAAAAAGACTAAATATTGGGCCGGGAGTCCTCTGTGCTGAATCTCCCTGATTCTACAGCAGAAAACCAGTCATTAAACTGTTATGAGCGAAAAAGCAGTATTGTCAATTCACATTTCTCAGGGACTTAGCTGAAGCCCACGTCTCAGCGCAGATAGCAGATGTAAGTGATGCACAGTGTCCCCAAGACAATTGTATTCTTTCTTTAGGTAATGTTCAAATGTTTTCTTTTCACTAGTGTATCCTGTGTAGAGAGCTTGCTGAAGGGACACTGATTTTTAAAAAGCCAACGGTTTATTTTAAAGGTTTTCTTTTTTCCTCCATCTTTGTACCAAAAATAGATTGTTTCCCTAAAAACCTACACAAAAGTAAGTAGAAAATACCACAAAGAGTGATAAGGCACAACAACCTTTTCAGTATGACTGGCAAAGAGTAGTCTTTACTGCTCTTCAAAGGTACAGTAGTACCAGCTGATGAGATGATTGTAACCTACAAGAAAATAACAGCCTGGTCAGAAATTTATCCTCCTGTTTAAAGAATTCAAGTAAACCACTCTCATAAATAGCTTTTAAATCACATTTATGTTAACAAAATGACAATTTAACATCAAATCTCAAGTCAAAGCCCATCACAAATAAGCAGGAGGAATTAAAAAAAATCCATCAGTAGAATCAAAGCTGAATTAACATGATGGCACAGTCCTAAATAAATGTACTTCACAACACATTCTTCTTTGAAAGAGAGAGAAAGAGAGCAAAAGAGAGTGCTAACTATACATTTAGTGTGTGCTTAAGCAACTGTAACAGCATAGTAAGAGCTTGTATTTTTTCTGGCACAGGCCTCTGTCATAATCTCATTGCATACTTTCAAATGTATTTTTAAATTGCTCAGCTTCTGTCAACAGATTCATTCAGGGCTGTGTTATTTAAAAGGTGAATGCAAAACTCACACAGCTTGCAACGTCCACTCTGACTGACACATCTATAATGAAGGACCACTAAATCACCCCTTTCCAAGTGAAAATAAAATTAGAAATAATTGATACCAAAAAAGGAAGACAGTCTCTGTATTTACCACCAGTATGCCAAGATGACGCCAAATATACTTCAAGATTCATTTCCATTAAAAAGATACTGACCAAAAAAAAAGTGTTTACCTTGCCTGACTTTGCATGGGTAAACATTCCTGCATCCAATGTAAGAAGTTATATTTAGAAATGTATCCTTACCAGGAAACTAAGTAGGCTTCAGCGAAACCAAAACAGTCCTGGGCCTAACTCTGTCACCAGCGAGACGGATGAAGTCAATAGGAGCTCCACCCGCCTTGCTGAGCTCAAAGCCAGACCCAGAAACTGCACCCTTTCTCACCCCCACCGTGGGGTAAATCCTGCCTTCCAGGCTGCACAGATAGAGGAGGGCTTCTAAAGTCATATGAAGCCATACCAATTATTTAAAAAGGAACAGCATTATTGAAAAAATGTTATACAAGCAGTGGTAAACCTCAGTGGTCTGGGTTTCAGACAACAGAAAATCCCTTTGACAAGTAGTAAACACACTAAAAATAGTACTTGCTTCTTTTTAAAGTCAGCTTAAAATAATTCTCTTTGCTTTTTGTATCCTGTTTTGCATTTTCATCTGAAGGTGCCCAGCAATTTTTTACCAGGAACAAAAATGACTTATTCCGCAGCCTGCTGTGGAGCCTAATGCAAATAGAGAAGATCATAGGACTATCAAGTGAGGACCACATCTCAAAAGCAAAATTCCAGCCTGTGAGGAGTGCCTACATCTCATAGTGAGATTTTGATGCACCAAATGTATCTGGGAACAGAAAAATACTAACTTTAATGTCCTGAGCAACCAAGACAGAAAGGATAAGGATTAATTAGATTGCAATGTTCTTTAATTCATCTAAGCAATAACTTGTCCAGGACAGGCTGTGACCGTATTCTGAATCATTTCCATCTGGTTAAAGACTGCCATCCCCCAGGCACCCTTCCCCTCCAGGAACTGGAGCTGTTCCCAGAGGAGCTGGGAAGACACCACCCTCTGCTAATGAGAGAGAGAAAGTGTCTCTCTTCCTACACCAGGTATAAGGAATGGGACTGATTTCATCTGCTTCACACTTGAGCGAGACATCTAGACTCCCTTTGCAGTCAATGGAGAGAAACAAGTACTTCCAGAGAAAGACTGATCTGACCTATGTCATACACGTGCTTTAGGATGAATTATACCTCAGAAATGGATTTTTTCTACACTGACAATACAGGGAGCTAGCTCAGACTTAAACTTACATTTGATAAATTCTATGCTAGGCTGGCTAATTCCCTGCCTTGCTCCAACAGAGGATGCCATCTGCAAAATCACTATAATCTAGGTGCTCAGAGCATGTATGAAATCAACACCTGTCCTGAATTAATTGTGGAAGCCTAGCCCAGCCACCGCACTGGCTCTTCTGGGTGTGGACCTGAAACACACCTGACCTTGCTCCTTCAGCTTTGGTGGTGAGGGAAAAACTCTTCCTCTCTTGAGGCAACACACTTGCAACAGCCCCCGAAATCTAGCTTCTCGTTAGTTATAATAGAGAACTTGGTTTCTACACCTCCCTTCTGATGTCAGTGGCTTAAAGGAACATTACTTGTGTGCTCTTTAAAGTACACCTTTCTTGGCATCCTGCTACCCCCTACTTTCAGTCCTAGATGGTGACCCCCAGAAGAATGAATGGCCTTTTTTCCTCACCAGGCTGGGCAATCTCCAGCCATATTTGAGACTACGAGAATTACTATAAAGTGCAGGTTAATGTATGCTTTTGAAAAGTTTTGCTACTTTGGAACATATATTAGTAAGTACATTTAATAAAACATCCTATATGTTTCAAAGGTTTGGCATAAGTTGTTCTCATTTTCCTTTCACTTTGAAGTTGTTGCGCTTTTTTTTATTATAAATTCTGTAATTTTGACAAGAGTTTCCTTTTCATTTTGACTTAGCAGGCATTCCACCACAACAAGGGATTCTGTGATCCTAATCTTCTAATTTAGTTACTGAGTATCTCCAAAGTGTACTTGTATTTCACTGCTGTATCTCCAGTACAGCTATAGCTATACTTCGTTACCCCGTATCTAAAATCTGATGTGTTCTTTAGTTTTCAGTTCATTAAGGTTCACTTTCGCTTTTCTACTGAAACAAAAGCAATGCTTCCACGGTCATAAAAGTAGTAGCTGGGGGGAGAAAAAGCCTTTGAACATTTGGCACAGTAGTTTGTTTTTTAATATTCTCCTTGTGCGTAAATTTAAAAGAAAAATATACTGTTTATAGGAGCCTTCAGCTAAGAAAGTAAACAAAGCTTCTTTTAAATAGCTCCTCAGGCAACTATAATGCAGATTACGAAACAAGAATGGGAACATACTAACATTATACTTACTGTGCAATGGACAATCATACATTTTGAGTAAACAGCAGAATTACCGTAAAAGCCAAGATCATCGCCTTTATGGGATGCCTGGTGTCATGGTCTGTCACTCAGACTTTCCCTGAATGCTGAAAATACTTTGGAAATAACATGGGTTTCAACTACTGCATGCTGTGGCTGTAAAATACAAAACCCCAAGCAGCCATTTTATATGAATTTTCACCCCAAAACAGAAAATCTGAAGAAATCCTTTTAGAAACAAACCATTACCCTTCTTAGCCAAGACTGATCAGTTCTATGTGACGGGTTTTCTTGCCTGAACTTCATTTGAATTTCCTTTACGTTTTGTATAAACAGACACAGACTTTTGTTATCCAAGATACTAAATGTAGCATGGAAAGATAGGAACTGAAGGGGAATAAAACATGAAAATAATTGCAATGGATTTTAGATTTCTGAAAGAAAAACTTAGAGTGAATACTAGATATGCTCTGTTGGAGGCTCTCTAGTATTTCCCTAATTAGTACTTTATTGATACAAAATCTCACAATATATCTGTTGGAAATATGCTTTTTTAATGCACTTTCATTAGCTTGAAAAGAAGAAATGACACAGAGAGCTGGGCCTACAGCTCAGACCTCCCATCTTTCTGTCTGGGTGTCATAACCAGTGAGCCAGAGAGTCAGAGTCCTGCTCATCTTGCCTCTCTTTGGAGTCCATTACTCCTGCATCCCTCCACACTGGCTCACTTATTAGATTCAGGTTTCCTCTCCCTAGACGAGAGTCCAGGGGTCTCCCACCTTCTCCCTGAGCACTCTCAGCCCTGAAGTTATCTGCAAAACGTGAGCGTTGCCTCCCCCAGCTATGCCTTGAAAGAAAATGGCCCTGGCTGTTGTTTCATATTGAGCTCAGAGTTGTTGCTGTGTGGGAGGTATTTTCCAAGGTCTCTGCTGGCACAGAGCACAGGGACTTGAGGGATGGAGAAGCCTCTTCCTCCATGAATCTCAAGCGATTTTAGGCACTAGAGGGATACCTAGATGTTCAGCCTGGCCAAGGCAGCACTGCTGTCAACCATATACAGTAGCAGAATTTTGGGCATCTGAGTACATTTTCATAATTAAATCTAGCTGCTCTTGATGGTAAAATATTTTACCGTCTGCCCTATTGCAGAACTCATGGTCTGGATGAGTTGAACTCACTGTTTACCCTAGACCATTGTTGTTGTCATTTTTCAGATGGGCATGTTGAATGACTTCGCCATAGAAGAAAAGGTGAGGGACAGACGCAGTGGAGGAAATCATCGTCTCCTGCTGCCAGCTATCTGAACAACTAGTGGTGTGTAAATTCTGTCATATATTCTCTTTCATCAGGAAATAAGGAAGGGCCCATGCTGAGATATCTCAATGTATATCTTCTGGTAGAGCAACATACTAGCCCTGAAGTTGTTTCAACTTTCCTCCTCATCTAGCAGTTACTGAAGCACAAACATGTAATCACGGGAAATGCTATAATTAACCATAAATCTCTGCTTTAAACAAGAAGGGCACAGAGCTTTCATTTCTGTGTGACTGAAAGGCTGGAACAAGAGCACAACTATTAGAGAATCTACCTTTGAATCAATTTCTGTCAGTGTGCTGTGCTTGTTTTTTTGGTCTAACCCACAAATTTGTACCTGTATGGTTAGCCAAAAACTGTACATTATTTACCAACATCAGCATTAAAACTCAAGGATCTGGCAGTGCTCCATCTTGGAACTAAAGAGCTGATGCTGTATGCCTACTTTAAGAAACATCACAACTATGTCCAAGAATACTGCTCCTTGTATAACTCCACATATAAGAAGTTGAGATCAAATAGAGATTTCTTAAAGCTTTTTACTTTTTCATCCATGAAATTGTTTTGGGCCTGTGAGAAATTGAGTATTCTCAAACACAAGGCCTGATTCTGCAAAGCATTTCGCACCTCTGTTCCCACTGAGGTATCTACTGAGGTTACGTTAAAGCCCTCCTTCACCATAGCATATGAACAATTGAATATTTTGAAGAAAATATAACAATAACAGTATCGCTTTCTTCCTTCATGTTTTAACACAGGCAGACTGCAGGAGAAATGCTACTTGTAGCAGAGCTCTGGTTTTGCTATAATTAAAGAGGGAAAGCCCTAAAATTTAAGCTGAAATTGGGCTGATATTTAAGTGCCTAAAAAAACTCGAGACTTATTTAGCTTACACTGCAATTTGCTGGCACCATGAACAAGGTCGAAATAATCTGAGCAGGGTGCTCCCAAAATCAAGTCTTCACTCAAAATCAATTTCCCTCTTGTCCTGTCCTCAAAGGGGCAGATTTGATTTGCGTTGGGATTATTCTGAATGTTCCTGGGGTTCAAATCATGGCTCGACTGTGCCTTACCTTACCTCATTGATTCCAGCTGTTGGAAAAGTAACGATAGCTATTATGGGAGACACTTAGTGTGTGAACACTCTCAGTCTAAATCAGATTGCAATGTATATAAACACAACATTGGGGTAAGATTTCCAGCCAGCTTTTTGCAACAGATCCTGCATGGGTCAAGTGTAGATACCATGACCCTGGAAAGTGAGCTGTAGCCAGTCCCAGAAAGCTCAATAAAAGACCTAAGTGATGAACCTCAGGCAGATAGCTACAACCAACTCCTGCTCTGGAAGCTGGGGTTTTGCTGGGGAGATGTAATACTTTTGAAAGAGGAAAGTGAAGTACATATGTGAATGCTCACTGGAAGACTGTTGGGGTGCAGGAATTAAGAGGAGGCAGGGTACAGAATGGTGTAAAAGTACAGAGGAAAGTAGCCCTAGGGAGGGATTGTTGGGGTTGGAAAGCAGGAGTGCAAAAAGAGGTGGTGGGAGAGAAACTGGAGGAAGACGAAGTGGCTGGCAAAGTCTGCAAGTGCAAGAAGCCTGCCAGTGGTGTACTCTTCCCTTTTAAGTGTGTTAAGATTTAAGAGAGATGACAGGGAAAAGGGGAACTGTCTGATCTCCCAGAAATGCTGAGATAAGAGATACATTGCTCCTGCATGAGGCAGAGAGCTGACTGCAATGAAAGGGAAGGGATGGCTAAAACACCTTTTCCTAGATTCTGTCAAAATTTTCCTCTGACCTTGTTTAAAATACAGGAGATTTACTGTCAAAAACCCAAAGCAAAACAAAAACAAATACAGATTCAAGCTCGCCTGCTGATCACACGTGCAGTTCCGGAGCATCAGGCTCAGTAAAACCTACTCATCTGGTGAGCATGCCAGTAATTCCTAGGGATTATGACTTTCCAGGGGGTCACAGTTAAGGTTCTGTTGGTGTATGCCAGGACTCCTCATTTTCTGCTTTTTCAGAGGTTTGAGTTTTGCTGAGCAAGGCATTTTGGAAAGGTATGAGAAACCACTGGGCAATTAAACTCTGTGTTAACAAAGATTTTTTTGGTCATTGAATTAGCTTATAGAGGATTTGCTTTAATTGTGTCAGAGTGTGTGTTGGAGAGGAGTTGCATAGGGGAAACCATGCATTTCTGAGGGAAACTCTGTCGGACTGAAGCACTCTGCAGAATACTAGAGACTGAACTGTGTGATAAAGATAATATACCGAAGAGGTCAGGGTGGGTGAGTGCAACTGCAGGTTTCTGTAACTGCCCATCCATCCTTCCATTCCTTTTTCTGGAGGAGGAGAAATCCATGGGTAGAGAGGATCTCAGCACTGTCTGGACCACAATTTTACACATAGAAATCTTAGATATTCACTGTGAACTCAGGGTAGCTGCATATTTTCTGAACAGGATATTTCAGATATTATATCCCCCAGATCCCCATAAGACACACATGAGTACGTCATCTGATTCTTCAGAGAAGCATGAAGAATCATTGGCTAAACATATCTGCAACCTGGCTAACAATTTTGTTAAAATGGGTTACAGTCAGTTGTCTTTTTGATTAGGGCATTGTCCTCTAATACAAAAAGCCCGAGCCAGCAATATCTTTTTAAACAGAATATTTTTGTTTCGTTTTGTTTCAGAGAGTCTTCTGGATTACAAAAAACACAAAGAGCTGTTTTTATTACGCTGGTCTGGTTCTACTTTAGGGAGTTCCTTTAGCTGCTGAGCTACATACCAACTTGACTGGAGCTCCTTCACCATTTGTCACATTTTTACATTCATTGTTCTGTTGTTCAGAGACAGCTTTCAGTTACAGAGTGTAAAGTTGGGGTACCTTGTCTTTGACAGGCTTACCCTGAATTTAAGAGGAATTTTAGTCTCATGGCATTTAAAGGGTTCTTTTTTGTCTTGTGGGGCATTTTTTTCAAAGGAAAACAGGGTCTAGCATCTGGGTCAGATAAAAATGTCTCACAGAGAGGTGATGGCATTGTTAGTGGACAGTTATAAGAGATGACCTGGCTATAGCAGAAATTTCTTTCTAAATCCATCATGTAGTGGTTAGGCTGATGCTCTGAGACATGGAGAGGCATGAGGCATATGTCCGATTTTGAGAAAATGCTAAATAATGTGTTCTAGCTACACATAAAGTATCTAATCCTGCAAAACTCTTCCACTTGATAATCTATGTGGCACTGACTTCCACAGATATGAGTATGTTTATTTGGGGAAATGAATATCCTTAAAGTGCCTTTAACTTTATTTCTTATTTGATTGCATAACCCCTTCAATCTATAAAAGCATACAATTAATTGTCTAAACGGGGTACTATTTGTTTGATTTTTTTAAAGATCATTTAATTATGCTTCCAGGCACAAGACTCTGCTTCTCAAAACCACAAAATTCAGTCTTGCTGCAGTGCCCTAACCAAGTTACAGATTCAAGTTACAGAAATGAGCTCTTCAGCTATAGAGGCATAGGAACTGAAAAAGTACTCATGTGTAAAATCATGTCACAAAATTTCTCACAACGGGGCACATGCAAATAAAAATAAAGCAACATTTACAGCAATATACACACCAAATAAATCAGAAAATGAACCAGAAGTGGAACCTGACTTACTACTCAGTAAGTATACTACTAGGACATACTACTAGTATATACTCTATGTCTGTATATATTTATAGCTACACACATAGACTATATATTTAGCAAAATTGTGTCTTACCAGAAGAAAGTGCTGACAGTCATCTCAACTTGAGATGTCTATTAAAAACTCAGAGAGAGAGAAAGAAAGCACTGTTCTGACGAAATACTGAGCATAAGATTTCTAAACTGCTTTTGCCATACTGTCCCTGAGGTTAAGATCCTGGGATTATAGGTATTTATAGAGTGTTGGTTTACTATCATGAAAAATTTTACTCTTCTCTGGGTGAATCAGAGTATTTTTCACTTACATGGGCCACATGTACAGACAATTAGAGAAAAAAAAAAGAAACGTTTGGGAACTTTACCTCCACCCAGTTCTCATCAAATCTTAACATATTGTTTTTGTTTTTTCCTGCAGACTGTTGAGGAGAGACGAGTGTACTTTCTTTGCAGTTCCTGCCCATGACCCTGTACTGCCTCAGTCCTATTTCTTTTCCTCAGTAGGAAAAACTCCTAACACTTTTCAGCACTGGTACAGCTCTACTGGCTGCAGCAGTAATGGAATCTGAAACCCAAGAAGGTGAAGAGCTGTGTTACACAACACCGCACACCATGCGTGCTACCAGACTTGCACTGGGGGGGAGAAACATGCAGCCATACTTTTCCCAGGACTTGTCTCTGCCAGAAAATGACATCATGCTAGGACACACAAAGAAATAAGGCATCAAACACTGTTTGGAGCTTGGTTGCAAACAAGGTGGCTAGGATGCATCCCATTTGATGTCAGCTATGTGAAAGCTGGGTGTCTAATTCAAACCAGTCATCTGGGCTTTTTCTGCCGTTAATAGAAAGAGAGGTACCTCAAAGGGAGAGCCACCTTATCCACTTCTGGATAGGCTGAACAGCATTTCCAAGGAAACTCTCCTGCTCAATCAACTGGTTTAACTGAGACTTCTGACAGTTTGCTGTGAAACCTTTAACAGCCGCTTGCAGGAGCTCAGCTCCGCCAGCTGTGGACAGGAGCCTCCACAGACCAGCCAGGCTTCTCAGCTCTAACCTCGACCAGGTGAGAGCCAGGCTCCAGCCCCCATTTGGGCTCACACAGATGTAAACTGCTCTATATTGGTCATTTCCCTGAAGCACATTTAAATATCTGGAAATGGTATTCAGCAGTTTTAAATATCTGTATTTTTTCGGACTGATAACATCTAGCATACACACAAGGTATAACACCCACTTATCCTGAAATCTAACTTTTTTCAGTTACACCACTGAAATCTAAAGAGTTAGTTCTATGCATGCAAAAAGGCTAAACAGTCATTTTGCAAATATACCTGCTCTCCCTACACCCTTTGCAAACACGAAAGTTATTTTCCAGGGGCTGTCATATTCACTAATCAGTTAAATTTCAAACTACTTCTTTTGGCAAAGGTCAGTAATAGTCAAAATGTTCACAGGCAACAGCATAATTTTCCCTAAGCTTTGGAGTATGCATTTGGAAAGGGCAATAATTTTTCCCCTATGTATAAGGGACACTTCTGAAAATTTGGGGTCAAACAGATTTGTTACTATGATCAAAGGTGAAACTGGCAATTTTGACTGCTTTACTGAGCAGAATGCAGCTTGCTACCTAGCAAAGGTGTTTATGAGTGAAATTAGAATCTCACAAAATGTGCCTTTATGCAGCCCATAAAGAAAAGAGTCCAAACTAAGATACTCCTTTAATATTAAACTCACATAAAGCCTTATGCTAATTGCTACATGCCCTGAAGACCATAGAGGTATCCTGCCTTCCTGCAAGGCTCTCCATCCTACATAAGCATGGTCAAGAAAGGGACTAAGGTGATGTTTTAATAAAAGCCCTAGAAAACGTGGAAGATATTGTTGGAAGGTAATTCTGCTGTTTGCAGTAGTCGTTTACGCTCCCTGTCTCCCCACTCCTTGGAGAATGAAGAATAGAGTGGCAGCAGAAGTGTGGGCTGAACTGTGGCACCTCCAGAAGCTGTGGGGTCATTTAAGAATGAGGAACAAAGATTTTAATTTTCAGAGGAAAATGTTAGTGTGATGGTCAGGAATCAGCACAGAGGCTTCTCAGGTTGGACACTTAGTTACCCTGAGATCTGTCCTTGGAGCCCAGGGATGCAGACTAGCCGACGTCTTTGCACAGCAAGATCATCCTAAAGCTTTACCACTGAAGCTATTTCAATGTTGATGCTTTGGAGACATTTCCCCCTCTCCTGTACGCCACCCCAGAGATGGAGGATCAAAAAGCACAGCTATCTATCTAGTAAGTTTGCAACCAATGTGAGTACAAGTTCTCCTAAAGTGATTCAGACAGTTTATATTGACACAGCCCTACTGACTGCTGGACCTGAAGACCATATGTATAAATCTGGTTGAAAATGAATTTAGTTTCCTTCTTTTATTGTCTTTTAATTCAGACACTTACTCTGACAGACCAGTGAAACATCCTATTTTGCCTTTTGATGTCATCCTTGTTGCTCGTTGGGGATCAAGATTCATGTTCTAGAGGGGCCATGGGCAGACTCCACAGCCTAAACGAACCAGGAGCCTCAGAACAAATGCCTCCAGGAAGGAAATGAATGAAACCACCACTCAGAGAATCAATCGATATTTTCCAAGAGACAAAAAAAAAAAAAAGATCTCACACACAGGAAACTAAAAAGACAAGCTCATGGTATTCTGAGGTAAAAACCATGATTGGAGGGGAAGTCCATCTTTTAGCACAAGCATCATAACTAAGAAATCCAAGTCAGAAGAGCTATCCTCTCCTCCCAATCTCTTTAAATGACAAAATCATGTGCAAGTCAAATTCTGCAGGAGAGTACACCTGTGTTGTCATAAACTTGTAAGTAAGTGCAGAGAATTTCCTGCTTGCTCTTGGAAACCCCATCATTTGTCATCTAAAGAGCACATGGGAGGCTTGTTTCCTTTCCCTCTAGTCTTACGTGGGATTTGGTTGAGGTATGTACAAAATTTTCCAGGCTCTTTACACCAGAAGTCTTTGACCAAGTTCCAGCTGATTCCCTTAATTTAAAATGCTCTCTCTCCTGTATCTGTTGGGAGTTTGCTGAGGTTTTTCCCTGCCTGTTCCCAGAGTTTCTGGAGAGTGCCTGGTCACGGCTTGTCATCTGGCAGAGACTGGTATGGAGTCATCTGCCAGAAGAGGTTTCAACCGTCTTTAGAGTTGCAGAGACTGTCATTTTTAAATGGGATTTTTTTCCAAAATCACTGGAGATTTTCATTGGAATTTTATTTTTTTTCCCATACTGGATGATTGCAATAGAAACATAATGTTCCCACACATGCTCAAATAAAATCATCTGCCTTATACCTCCTCCTGAGCCTTCCTGAGATGACACATCTTACGGGAAGCACATGAAAGAGTATTTTGGCATTTATTTTTGACATGAATTCAGTTGTTGTATGATAAAAGCTGAGAGTTAACACCTTTGCTGAGCTATCAAAAAACCCCCCAACAACCCCCACTGGCAAAACTCAACCAAGAAACCATTGTCTATTGTCCAAAATGCAGCGCTGGCAGCCACATGCCCCTGCCAGTCACTGTTAGTGGGTTGCATTTTTTCCGAAAGATATGTACAGTGCCTCTATTCTTTAGCATTTGTCACAAAAGTTTAACATGGTTACAAGGATGCTTGTACAAATCTTTTCCTCCTTCTGGTCTCTGTCTCCATATCACTATTAAAGAAATCCAGCTGAACACCAACCTTTTTAACTGAAAAGCAAGATAAGTAATAATGATAAATTTAAACCAACCCCAAAACATCAAAAAATGAACAAAAAACCCACCACTACCACATCCATAGTTCTTACCCCAAAAGGGAGAAGAGGCAAAAGGGGATTTAATTACCACCATTGATATTAGAGGCAACCTGCTCAAACACTATTGCAGCTGTATGCAGCCATGGAAGAGAAAAAAAGAGGGAATGATATACTAAATGAGATGTTAAATAATACACATTAAACAAACACTCTAACCAGCTTCACACAGAGACATGCAGTCTGACAAGAGGGCCCATTTAAGCAAGCCAAAATGTAGGGGGAAAAAAAAAAATCAAAAGATCTGCTGCTTATTTTTTCCAGTTTATTTTTCCCTTTTCTCCTCTCTGCACTAGCTTTTAAGAGGCCAAAGATATTCAAAGTGAAATGTCACCATTCTTACAAGCTTAAATAAACTATTTATTAGAGGTTGACTAAGTACCCTGGAGAAATTTATTTGTCCTGGCAATAATATTTATAAATGACCTATGAAATATTATGACATTGTACCAGTAGCATTGCAGTTTGCCTGTGAGGATTTAGTTCCAATCAGCAAGTGCACTTAGAGGGGGGAAATATTTCTGTGCACGGCCAGCAAAGTGTGCAGGCAACACTTGGGAGAAGATGAAAAGGCCATAAGTACAGTCTTTTCTTTGACACTGGCAATAAATAAATCATTCAGCTCAAAAAGAAATGCAGTCATTTTACGGTCCCCATCAATTGCGTCTCTGCTGCTTGTAATGGAGAGGTCTAAACGCAGCGTGGCTGAAACAGGGAGCCGAGTTTCTCAGCCACAGGACGGTGAAGGCTTTGAGACTACCAGAGGCGGAACACAAGTACCTATTGAACATAGGGAGGCATGGGCTGCTCTTTACATTTCTTTTTGACCAATGTACCGAGGCAGGAACGACAACAGAAACCCGGCAATTAGGTATTCCAGACAGAACTGCTATTTTAAGAACAGCAAACTTCATTAATGGTTTGGGAGTGGAGGGTGAAGAGGGTTTAGAAGTAAAACACATGTGTGCAGATAAACATGTAAAATTCAGTTTATTCAAATGCTAATAAATACTACACTTGAACAATTCTCCCAAATGACATAGAAGCCAAAACCTATTTTGCTGTAAACTGTAAAGCTGTTTTAAAGGATGGCTCATGTGGTGATGAGCTATTTGTCCTCCACAACAGGACAGATAAAACCTTAGCCAAAAAAAAAAAAAAAGAGAAACAAAAATATTGGAAAACAGCTTATATCTTCATCTTTATTCCCACTCAAGAAAAAGCTAAAAGTAACTGTGGCACAAACACAAATATCTCCCTGGGATTTAAACACAGAAACCATCATTTCTAAGATCAACAGATGTCATGTAGAACATATATTTCCAAATATCACCTCACTGAAACTACAAATATACTTATAAGGTCACTCCGTTTATGCTTCATTTAATTTACATATAATTTATTAGTTCAATTCCTATATTGCACAATTCTGCATTACAGTATCTCCCCATAAAATCTACATTACTTTGTATAAATGCTATTCCACAGTACTAGCTTAGCAATTATTGTGAATGCTTATGTGTTCATTCCAAGCTTTCACTGTAGGTATCTCATGCACGTAAGCCACGCAGATTCAGATTCTTAGTTTTCAGATGAATAGTAACTTTCAAAGATACATTCAGTAAAATTCTACTTAGAATTCTTTATGAGAGCAAGATAGTTGAATAGGGAGAAAAGAAACAAAAGAAAATTATTTGAATGGCACTTGCATGTAAAAGATGCAGACGTGTAAAAACTTTCTTTTTAAAATACCAACTTTGCTATTTGTACAGTCCTCAATAATATATACCTCAAAGATCATATCTAAAGAAAGCTGGACAAGAAAGAAAGTACTTGTAAAGTGGATGCTGAATTCTATTCTTTCCCTCTTACATCATGTTTGCTTTATTCCAACTTCATTGTGATAACGCTGCAGAGGCATAAGACTGATACAATGATACAAAAAGCCCACAAACCCTAGCCCCTTTGGTATTTCTGTCATAGGCTGTTAGACTGGTGCAGTAGACTTCAGTGCAGCAGACTTTAAACCACACATTTTTAAGTTTCCTTTATGCTTCATTTTTGACCTGGATTGTTTTTTTTTTTTTTAAATGACCCCTAGTTCTTTGTGCACAAAATTTTAGCATACAAAAACTAGAAAGCCCTGCTGAGATGTGGTTAGGAGCAGGTCCCAACAATGCGCAGATCACGGGGTGTGTCATGATTTTCATCTCGACAAGTACATCAAGCTTTAGCTCCTCTAGGGAGTGGCCCTGGGCATGAACCTCTACAAACTTGGCCTAGATTTCCTGTTTATAACCGAATAAGGTGTCTTTTGCCTAGTTTGCAAAACAAGTGCAGAATTACCCACTGCTGGTCTTTAACGTGCGCTTCCCAGTCACACTTCTCACACTGCACAGCTATATGCTCTTCTGTGGTTATTTATCAGTGCCGTGTGAGTGTAAGGAGGTGGGTACAGAAGAATTTTTTTTCCTCCCCAGAAATAATGACCAGTGAAAATGCAGAAAGCAAAGCAAAGTATGAGACCACAGTGGCTAAGGCAGCAAAACAGACATTCAGAATCATGGGACTGCCTACAAAATTTCATTGGGATTCTTCTTATTTGACTCCTTGCCTTTAAGCACTTGTGCTAAACCCCTGTGAGCATTCAGGATTTTCTCTGTGTAAGTCTAGACGCTGTCACATAACCACAATCAAACTGTGGGACAACCCTCTGAGCTGGGCTTGGAGGAAAGCCCCAGCTGAGGGGTAGATGTGCAATGAGCCGGTAAACTATGTTGCACCGTGTACCTGCAGCCCCGGAGTGGAAGGCTTTGCAGCAAAACTGTCACCTGCCCCCACTCACAGACGCTGGCCATGGGAAGGCACCAGCCACGTGCTTTTGAACACCATCATCATCCATATTTCAGAGCTGCCGCTGGTGAGTTCTGGCTACCTGCAGGTGCCTCCTGGCAGGTGAGACCTGCATGCCAAGCTGTGTGCTGGGGACGAAACGGGGAGCAGATATGACATAGAGGGGAAAGTGCTGCCCAGTATGGCCCCACGCAGTAGCATACCAGAACCTGCAGTGCAGGACTATGGCCTTTCTCCTGCTGCTTGATGTCAAATACAGATGTCAGTGGTCAGTGATTTAGAGATCAGACTGGCAGGTCAAATCTGGTACCTGGAGCTCAGCAGAAGCCTCAACACTGTCCCATAAACGGACAAGACTAAGGCCAGGAACACGAGGTGAGGTTTCAAGAGTCTAGCTCAACTTGTGTGAGACTTGAGAGGTCTCTCCCTAGCCTAGACCAAGGGACAGTCAACAAAAGAGCAAGGATCTATTTGCTCTGGAAAACAACAGGCTTTTTTTGGCTAAATAAATTTCAACAGATCAATAGTAATGCTCTCTCAACTTTATCTTCAAGAGATAAAATTGTGCCCCTCAGTTTCCTTCCTTTCTTTTTACCCTCCCCTCCTCCCCCCATTAATCTTAACTTGCTGCCTAGCATCTTTCACGTCTTTGTGCTGGGGCTGTGTGCAGCTAGGAGGTGCGTGTACATCGTTACAAAGAAGAAATGAAAAAGAATCATAAATGTAGGCTGATATATTAAAAGGTGCAGTACAAGATATGTTTTGTTCATTGCTGAATCCAGCTTGGTCCACTCTGCCTGCTTATTCTAGTTAAATGCACATGTCAACATATAAAAAGTTATTTCAGACTGCAGCATTTCATTACCCGAGCCAAGCCAAATGAACACAGGAATAGCAACAGTACACACGCCAAGGAAAATGAACTTTTTTTTCCTCCTACTGTGACATTTTTGGAGGCAGCCAATTATACATTAAAAAAATCATGAATGAGCAGTGTAATTTTGGAGCCATAACTTAAAGTGAAGTATTCCTTTAAATATGAAATTAATATAATCATGACATTTTAACAGTTTTTCATGGTTCTGCATTCTTGTATGAGGACTCATTCTAAGTAAACCTATATGCTATATAAAAAGACCACAATAATCTTTTCCCACTAGTAAAATTGCTACTCTTATGAGTGTTACATATATAGGAGTTTTTACATGCATAAACAGAATGTGGTCACTTGTGGGATCTATAGATTACATTGGGGGCATATTAAGGGAGTAATGTGTGCGCCAAATTTGTTGGCGTGTTTTACAGTGTCTAGATTTTTCTATCCTGTACTATTTTGTACATTTCCTGCCCTGACATAAATGACCTCATTAACAAGAAATTCTAATAAGTATTCATAGGGTTTTTTTATTTCAAAATCTGAATTTTGCTGGCTACAGCTTACTTGTATTTTGTGACCTCCCTCTGCATGTATAGCTTTGGAGGAGGAGAGGGGAGGAAAAAAAAAAAAATAAAAGAAACAAAATTCTGCTCACGCAAGGGAGTTTTCTGCTGAATGACATAACCTTTACTCCCGTCAGCCTGAGCTAGGGTCAGCCTGCCCAACCATCTAGCAAAATTAAGTAAATGCAGAAAAGATATTTTGGGGATTGAAAATTACCTTCCAAATACAAGCAGTTTATTTTTGCCTTCCAAGCCAAAGAAGGAAATCACACAGGAGCATATGGAGTACTCTATTCCCTATGTATTAAGGTTGTGTTAGCTTTATAGCAGTTCCTGTCACCATTCAGTGTCTCACCCCCCAAGCAGATATGTTTTACCACAGATCACAAGTCTATTTTTGCAATACCAACTCAGGGTAAAACTTCATTGGGACTCTAGGATCTGACCCGCTTGCAGTGATCCCTACAGTAACAGTTACCCTGTAGCTGGGGTTGGAAATAAATGTTGCTCCTAACGTCAGAAACACTGTTTTGTTTTGTTTTTTCTTCCTCTGGATAGTGAGTTCAGAATATGCTACAGAAGGAGAGCCGAGAGTACCTAGCAAAAGCTCCAGTCAAAAATAATAGCAATATTCAGTATTCACAGAGTGCTGAAAGTGCTTTTTAGACTCTAAAAAATGGAGGCTGAAATGCACAAAAAAGAAAGCCAGAAAAAAAGATGAGTAGATGCAAAAATACAAAATATATATCAGAGCTACATATATATACACATCTATACAACTGCACATGCAGTTAACATACACAATAACTACACCAAAAAAATGTTGACAACGGTAGAGTCATGCAAGGCTGCAGGACCAGGGTCAAATGACATCTGGCTTGAAGCATGATTTGGAGGTCAGGCTCCAAAATTCTCTAAGAAAATCTGATTTGTTTGCAGTTTCTAAATCCAGCAAGAGTGACTCCATGTTTCACCTCCATCCTTCTCTGTCAAACTACCATTTCCCCAACCTCATGTTCCTGCCCAGACCTCATCTTCCAGCCACCTCCCCAGACTCACAGCTGCCTTCCCCCACACTGCATACATGCTGTTACCCGGGGGCAGGTGCCCACTGTACTAATTTAATGACGAGGGTGAATGGACAGGTCAGAGCTAAGGGGGCCCCAGAAATGCATATCCTCAGGGCATTAGTGTGGCCTTGCCTACCTAGCCATTCGTTTCTGAAGATGGATATCCCATTTATATGGTAATCACACTTATAAATTTGGTTTTATGGTGAGCATACTCCTTGGATATAGTCCTTCTGCCCTTCAAAAAATGGTTTCTATGTGGCTTGCCCAGACTAATTTCAGGTATGTGTGGCGGTGCTGGGAAAAGACTGCTGTGCTTCAGTTTCTGGGTACTCATCAAGGACCATCCTCCTTCCGTGGTACTACAGATTTTTGAAACAAGAGCAGAGAAAACAGCTATTTCTTCTGTTTGTTTGCAAATACTGAGGCAAACTGAACACTGTACAAAGATGTTAATGCCCTTTGCACAGCACCCACTCAATCTTGTTATAGGTTACAAGTTTAGCCTTTCAGAAGCAAGAGACTTTCTGCTTTTGGCTTTAGAAACTCTCCAGATACATACAGCAACAAGTTGTGCAAAGCGTGTAAAGGCTGCAGCCGCTAAGTACCTTGAAAGTCAGTAACAAAACTAACATTAATAGGCAGCTCATGGGAAGGCAGAGTAGGAAATTTAAAGACGGTTGATACGTTTTGAGTTGCTGTGAAAGAACATGGGCTTCTGCTGCCTCCTAGGGTATGTCCTCATGGCAGTGCCTGCTACTTGGGAGATACCTGAACTCATGTTAAACTTCCTATCTGCAGTGCAGCTGGCAATGTACTTACCCAGGGTGCTCTAGTTTTGAGCATTTACTTGGCCTTTCAGCTGGCTTTTCTGCCTCCCCGGGACAGTGTGTAGCAATATATATCAGTGTCTGCTAGAGCTATTTACAATCAGTACAACTAGACTGTCTTAAAAAGCCTGACATTTTAAAGACACGCTATATATTTTATGTTCATCCTATTTCTCTTTCGAGTTTTGAGGCTTCAGGATTCCTGCTTTTCACGTGTATCTCCACAGCAAGGGCTAGAAACAAGCAATTTTAAGAATTCTCACATAATCGCATGTGTCCAGATACCAAAGCCTTAAGAAATACGCAGAGTAGTAGGAGACTTGTGATGCTATCGCAGAGCTGATGGCCTGCACTTTCTACTCCTGAAGAGACAGGGAAGCTGTATGAGCCAGACCCTGAATCCAGATGGAGATCTGATCAGATATTTAAACTGACCTGGTAGCAGAGAGCATGGCCGTGTACTAGCCCACATTTTAAATGACACTGTTTTGGTCACTTTCCGTACCTGTTAAACTTGCTTTACAGGCCATTGCTGTATGCTTCACCTCTTGAAAAAACCAGTCCTTTTAATGTCAGTTATAGCCTCCTATTTTTGTTAGCATTTTTCAGAAGAGAAAATATGACAGAATTTTCAGTACTTCTAGTTGTCAGGTTTTGAAAACACTGACGCCCAAGACACTGCTATGTTCCATATGTGCACTGTAACTGTGGGCTGCAGGTCTCAGAAACACAGACCTGCCAATTCGGTACTTGATGATGCCCCTGAAACATGAGCAAAGTTTGCCAGCACATTTTTAGTGATTATTTCTTCATCTACATGCTACACGACACTACTAGAGAAGTGTACTAGACCTACAGTAGAGATGGTGGGGTGCTACAGTAGCTAAACAACCTCCTGAGGCCCCCTCCAAGCTGGAATTATCCTGTGATCCCAAGATATTTTATGGCACCACAAACATAGAATTGAGAACACTGGCTATGGCCTGATGCGACAGCAGATAGTTTACTTCATGGGCAGAGACAGGCATTTTAAGTTCAAAGAAAGATTAAAGGAGAGATATTTAGGATCGCTCAGTCCACATTGGACTCTTAAGGGCATTGGACTCTTAAGAAAGCAGTATTTAGGACTGTGAGGAATACCTCTAGATGCTGAGTGATATACTTCAGGATAAAGTATTTATACGTGTCTCTGTACGATAGTATCCGAGTACCTTATAGTAGCTGAAGTAGCAAAGTACTGTTTTATAGAGGGGGAAACTACCTCTTGTTTGCATTTGCGCTGAGGTTCTCTGGCAGAGCACCCTGGGTTTCTGAAGCCGGAGCAGAGTGCGTGAGCCAACAGACCGTGCTTCCTTTCTTTCAGTCTATGCACTGTCATAACCGTTCCACAAAGCCATTTTAACCTGCAGAAAAACACTAGCTGACAATGAAAAAAGCACAGTTCTTCAATTACAAGACCATGAATAAATCCCTAGATAGACTGCTTAGTGATTTAGTTTATTTAATTGTATTCTGACGTCGCATAAAAATGCACTCAAGGATCAAGCTCGTAATAAACTAAGCACTATACCTGCATGGTCAGAAGAGATCTGAGGTACTCTATGACACCTCACCTCCTCAGACTCAGAACCCAGTCCCCTTCTCCTGGTCTCGAAGGATTGCAGTGTGTAACAGACACATTGACTAACGTGTTTTACTAGAACACCCCAGAACACAGCACTGAGATCGCAACCAAACTTCTAACCAAGAAAAATACGAATGTAATTTATCATTATTTACTAGTAGAGTAGAAGTGAGTATGTATTACTGCTCTGCTCACTATTTTCCTGCTACATAAAATTTAAAGCTATGTGTTGCAAATAACAACTTGGTGGTAAATATAGGCAGTAAAGTTTCTCAGTTTCTTGACGTTTTATCTCTCTCTCCCTTACCTCATAAGCTTTTATATGTAGTCCTTTATATGAATTTACTGTTGAGTGAAAATTTTCTTCCCTAGATACAGCCAACACGTCAGGGCAGGTTGCCACAGTACTCTAGTATATATTGATGGGGGGTTTTTTTTGGTTTTTGGTGGTTTTTTTGTTTTGGTTTGGTTTGTTTGCTTGTTTGTTTTGTTTGTTGTTTTTTTGCTTTTACAGAGCTGTGTCATCCTGTAACTTGCCTTGTACAGCAGCATTCTTCATACTGCTTATTCCATATAATCCGGTGCAAACAGCCAGAGTCTAGTTGTAGCAATTTAGACTCAATCTATTTTTCTAGTCCATCCCTTAGCATCCATCAGCCGCAACAGAATAGCTCAAGGACTAAACAGATGTTTGCTCTCACTCAGCATCGCAGTTCTTGCATGAAACATAAATCCAACTGCTAGTCCGGTAACCATTTGAATCATAGAAATCTGGGTTTTTCCAGTGTACTTCCCCTGATCAAGAGGAATTAGAGGTCAATATTACATGGCATTCAAATAGTATTAAAACTGCCCTTTAAATTACTGATCTGAAAAATGTGGTAGGTGAAATAACCACAGTAATTCTGAAGTAAGGAGTACCAGAGGAAAATTTTACTCTTTTTCCTATTGGAAAATTTCTCTGTGAATTCTTCGTGATGCTGGAATGTCTTTCATTCAGAAACAGAATGAAATAATAACAATTTTAAACAAATTAATTTGAAATAAATCGGTTCAACTGAAATGCTCAGAAAAATCAGAGTATTTCATTCCGATTCTGATTTTCAGGAAGTCACTTTGAAGTGGAAGATTGGAAATACTTTCTTTCAGTATATGATTTAAAATACAGTTCCATAAAATGTGACACCTTTTCAAAAAATATTCCATTGGAAACAAATTGTCATTTTCAGATGGAGACACATTCTAAAGGAAAATTCTCAACTTGTCTGTAGGGAGGGCAGCACTTGCAGCGTACAGCCATAACGAACTAAGAACAGCTACAAAATCTATTTTTGACAATTGCTTTCTAAATTAAATTGTTTAACATCGGCAAGAATTGGAGGTCACAAAAATTGTTCAAATGAAATTTATTTCCATCAGAAAAGAACAATTTTTAAAAAGCTGTTCATAAGAAAAGACAGGTTTAACGAATTTATAATTTTTTTTTTTTTTTTAATCTGAACAGGATAGAAGAATTGTTGAAATACTCCATTTTCACAAATCTAAACGAAGGCATTTTGTTTCGGGGACCAGGATGACTGATCATTTAGAACTTTATGTTAATTTAGAATAACCTATTAAAAAACTATAAAAGGTAGAAGCAAAATACTTATAGCCGATCTGATTTCTGTTATTCTTTGGAGGTTCAGGTCAAAGCTCTTTGTGGGAGGATTTTACTTTTTATCAAAAAAAAATTGTCAAGATCTCCAAAATACACTTAAGGTAAAAATATATTTTTTCACCCAGCAATAGTAAATAAATTGCTTCATTGCTTCATAAGCAACAGAACTAACAGAGCTTTCTTTCCTATACATTCGTGGCTGGACTCTCTGGCACCTCAGAAGAGCCACGCTCACACTGCAGTCTTTTCTTCTGGGAGCAGGGGGATTAACAGAGTGTCTGTCCTCCTCTGCCCAGGCACTTATTTTCTCTAAAACTTACAGGAAATCAACATCTCTAAGCTCATGACCCCTTTCTCAATTTCGGTTAAAACCAATTGTGATGCTTAGAAGGTTTTGGTGGAGAACAGGAAGACATGGACAGGCTCTCTCAACCACAGCCTTCGTGGTCAACACTGCTATTTCCAGGACCTTTTCCCTGCAGGTTCACAGCCCGGGCGCATCTATATGGATTAGGTTTCCAACACTGTAACAGCCTATGAAAGATTCCCTTCCCCAAAGGCTGTTATTTACCAGCAGCCCTAAATCACTTTACTGTTTCTATCTTCCTTGGTATTCACAGTTAATCTATGTGCTCTCCTCAAGGAGCGTTAGTGCAGAGTAGTACATCTTCTGCAAGCGGCTCTTCTTGTTTCTTATTAAATGTAAGGTAGCTGCAAACTGATTTCAGGCTGCTGTGCAGCATATGGCCATGAGCCCCTGCCTCCCCCTGCCCCAGCATGCTCCAAGGTGTCATGGGCAGTGTTTGCTGAGTGGTTTTGGTTCCACCAGAAGAGTTTCAGCCAAGAGAGCAGAAAAGCAACTAGATTGCACCAATTGCCTAATCACAGCAATCCTTGAGACTGCTATAAATGAGATCAAACTATTCAAGCTGGATCCTAATCAACAGTCAGTGCAATCACTGGGGAGCAGACACTGCCATCTGCACGCTCATTTATTGGGCTTTGGAATTATTTAACGTTTGATTTATGGTGGTGAATTGCTTCCTGGCAAATGTTCACTGCGAAACTCTTTGCTCCCTCACCCATTAAAAATCAGGGCCTGATCCATGTGAAAGCCTCCTGCTGAGTTCACTATGTTTTGGATCAGGCCTCTGGGTCTCAAGACTGGCAGAAAATATTCCATTTCTGTCCAATTTTCTTGCTCAAATTTAGAAGAAGCTCAAGTGTTTTCCATCAACATTTTTATGTTTACTTTTGGGAGAATCTTCACAGTGGGTCAGGTTACTGTGATATAGAAAGGATGACCCACACTGACATACAAATTTTCCAAAAAATCTCAGCCCGAGGCAGACATCTGCCTTGGAGAATTTCAGCCCAGATGGCTAAAGTTTGGCAAAGATGTAAGCAACTGAAAATAAAGCTCTATAATGGAAAGTGGTGTACAACCTGAATAATAGAAGGGTGCTACCAAGTACCACATATGATAAGGCTCCATAACAAAAACCATAAGGGAAGAATTCAGGCAGGATGCTTCAGAATATATGATCTATCTCTTCTTTCCTTTTGCTTGAAAGGCGTGCCAGAGTTAGCTCTTATTTTTGCCTATCCTTCAGAGGTTACCATCACCACCAGGCAGCTCAAAACCAGCCTCTCCCTCTCAACCATATTAAACAAGGTTTATCCGAGAAGCATAAAACTATCCCAGATAGCCAAACAAAGTCCAGGCTGTGATAGTTCCTCTCTGCATTGAGAAATCAGCTAGCAAAGTAGAAAAGCTGTGTGGCTGAGATCTAAGCTGTTAAATCAGCATTACTTGGTTTTCAGATTAAAAACCTGTCTTGATGTTTCAGTACAAGAATGCATGCACAGCTTCAGTTCTATGGTACCTTAAATCCCCAGCATACCACAAAGATTCATCTAGACATAATAGATGAAAAACATTTCATTCAGAGTAATTCTGAAATTTTCCTCCTTTCTGCTTTCACCTCATCTCTGTCAATTCATTCCTGTTGAGCAGGATGTAAAGACATGAGCTAGAATATTATTTAAAGACATATAAGAAATTTGCTGCAATTTACACCTGCATAAATCCTGAGTAACTCCACTGGCATAAATGGAAGCACAATTTGGCTTGAAGCACCAGGCATTTTTTTTTTTTTTTCATTAGGCAACAGCTTAAAAATAAAAATCTAATGACTTCATGGGTATGGTGCATAATCAATGGATTTGTGCTGGACTGCTCTGGAGTAAATGAGATCAGGTTTTGACTGTGTTTGTTGGCATCCCATTCCAAATACACATTCATAGCATCTCTCCCTGTGAACCTCCTGTCCATCTCCTTGAACTGAACATGGCATGCTCCAAGAGCACGTACAACAAGCAATACACCTTCTTCACAAGAGTTATACCAGTAACTGCAAGCCACATTAGCTACGTTAATTATTGACTCACACACATTTGTGTTGAGAAGAGATATTCCAAAAATCAGCAGTGTTCATGCATGTTTGCAAAACATAGAGGGCCAGGATGAAACGTATTTTCTATTTACAAGAAGGAACAGCAGTGCAACTTGGATAGCTACTTTTAAGAACTATCAGCCTGTTTTAGTAGCTAAGAAAATCCACATAATGTCCATTTGGAAAAAGCCTTCTGAAAAGCTTTATATTGTGGAATGACTCAATCTTTAAGGAACAGGGGGCAAACAACCCACAATCACCTTAATGCCAAAATATGTTTTTGTTAACCAATGCATTTGCATTGGGTTATTATACTGGGTTTATTTCAGACATATTCTTGAAACCTCAAAAACGTAGCACGCTCATTTTGCAACTGACTCATTGTGCACTAATTTTCAGCTTTTTCCCTTGGCTTTTCTTTTTTTTTTTTTTTTTAATGCAGTTCAGTTATGCCCATCACCCCACCCACAAATTAGGGGTTTATAATGGAAATTCTGACAGGACCTTCACTATGGTGGTGCTTGCAGGCACTGTGATGATAAATAATTTACTATTTAATGACTCCTGATGTAATCACAACAGGAGTCAGATTCACTAACATCCATCTCTCCATTGTTATCCAGGAGGAATAAGATAGTAGGGAAATACCACTCTTCTCTGAACCCATCTTTTTAGCTCCCAACTTTAAAACGAGTGTTTAAATTGGTAAAGAGAGAGTTTACCACCACAATCCAACCTCTACATTTGTTTATGTTGGACGACACTTTTGTTCTGGCTCGCATTACGCAGATGGATAAAGCTCAGAAGGGTTCTGCTTTACTGCCCTGTTTTCTCTTAGTGTTTCTGCATTTTTTAAATGCTACCAAATGGTTGCTTTTGGCTCCCAGCATTATCACATGTTGTCTATAAGTATGGAAATAGTTATGGTAATATGGACGTAAATCATAACTGTAAATACCACATAAAGACTGCCATATAATTATAAAAATACCTAATAGATTTCTTTTTCAAAGACAACACAGCTGTCCCTTCTAACCTTTCATTTGTAGATTCTTTTCTCTCCTGTTTTTATTTATAGGTTGCCGTGCAGTTTGACATAGCACACCACGATTTTTGTTTCTAATTTTGAAAAGAAAAGAAAAAGAAAGAATACTCATTTCATCATAAAGAAGCATTAGTTTACAATTTTGAAAAGAAACTAACGCCAGCCCTAGAACATCATCTTGGAACCAATCTCCCTCTTAATACATTTCAAAAGAATCTGTCAATGGCTACATACCGCAATTTAAAATTAAACCCTGCCATCGAGCTAAAGAAAAGGTCGGCCAAATGGCACACATCACGTGTTGGGAAAGAAGCCCCATTCTTTCTCTAAACATCTCAGTGTTTTTATGAAAGGAACCACACTAGGTTATTACACTGACCACAACAAAATAAGATTTTTATACCCTACTCAGGGAAAAACAGGTTGAAAAGTGTTATGGGTAATCTTACACTATGCAACATGCCATGTTAATGAAAGGAGTAAAGCCTTACGCAGCACTGATGTTGCCAAAAAGGGTTTTACATATTGTCTGGAAACTGCCACCACGCATTTTATCCCTTTCCAGTCAGCTTTGCAACGCTTAAAAGCAAAATGATTCAGCTTTGCAACGCTTAAAAGCAAAATGATACAAGTGTATTTCAACTATGCTTTACGCTGGACTCACACGGCACTTCATCCTACACAAACTTGTTCTTACCTCTTCCTTGTTACCTCAAACTTACATACGGAGCCCGGATGGTCACAAAAGAGAGGCTGCAGACAACGCTGCTCATGCCACATGAATGGAAGCCTGTTATCTTTGAATCTGTGAAACATTTTTGCCTCAAACCTTTTATCTATCACTAAGCAACCACTTCAGAGATCTGTGCCTATGCCCTTCTACAGAGCAAAACCCACATTTTAACTCAAATGGTAGCAAATTTCTCAAGGGAATGAAGTTCATTTTAACCATCAGAAACATACGCTTCTCTCTCTCTCTATCTCTCAAAATTTATAAAAAGAGTAATTATGGCTTTATGCAGAACAACGCACAGCTCTGAAGTGGGTGAATTACATTCTGATTCCCTTTCGGAGAAACAGCTAAAACAAATGAACTGGAAAATGCTGGTGGGAAAGATCAGTCTGGGCTAGAGGTGTACTAATAGCTTATTGATACAGATTTTTAAGCAGATGAAACGTTCAAATCCGCGCTGCATTTTTATCAGTCTACACCAACTGGCCTTTGTCCAAAAATGTGTCATTTTATCAGATGTGTCACTTAGTTGGGAGGCTGCCATGACTATGCTGGGTGACTGAATGTTAAAATAATTTCTCCAGGGGGAAGAGGCTGATCCCAAAGGTTTTCTAGTTCCAAGGGAGAGATCATTTTTCACCACCAGCTGGAGCCTGATGTCAGACATGCCCTTGCTTCATTTATTCTCCTCAGAGGTTGAAACCCAGCTTGTCCTTCCTGACTCCAATATTGTTTCACATTTGGGCACATAGCAGCTACTAGACAGTGAACTATTAAAGCAGGAGAGCCCATGAGACATGGGAAAATAGTTTAGGGGAAGCTGTTTGACAACAGGATGTGGTCGTTTCTATTGTCCCATTAAAATAGAGATATCTGGGAAGCTTAACTTTGTTTTCACTATGTAAACATATGTATTTTAGCCTAATGTGCCAAAAAGATGCAAATACAAAAAAACCAGAACAAACCCACACCCCCAAAACCCGAACAAACCAAGACAACAAATGTTTGCCCTTTTTGTGCACTGTGTCTACTTTCTTAGCAGGAATACGAAAATGAAGCCCTGTACACCTAAAAGAAGGTTAATTTGTACCGAAAGAACAAATGCCCTGGGTTCCATCAGGCATTCTATTTTACATTTGTAGTTTGGTCTAAGAACAAAAAGGAAGCTGCAATGATTGAATGTCTTTTACAGAGTCATCTTATGAAAATATCTTGACATATTTTTATTCCCTTCTATTTGTTTTCTCCAGAACAATAAGTAGAGAGACAGAAATCATCAGTTCCCATACCATATGTGGTCAGTTAAAGCACTACAGTTTAATTCTTCAAACAAAATAGCAGCTAGGTTTTGCCCACACTAATGGTTTGAGCTTGCGCCAACTATATTTAGATCATACTTAAATGACGTTAAGATGGCTATACCATTGGGGTTTTTTTAACTTGCATAACTGTTGTTCCGAGAACATTGTTGTGAATCCCTGCTACAGACTGGTTACCACATGCTTACAATAGACATTTAACATGAGAAGACAAAACCGTGTGGCTTCACCATCTCTAAGCATTTGCACTGAGGCAGTATTGATGAAAATTATAACCTTTCTGAATCAGCTAGAGTTCAGTTTTCTAACAGGTTTAAGCTGTAAATGCAGAGCATAAGCAGATATCTGCAACAGAGATCATTCACTGCAGCATTTACTGCATACACTGGCATCTCCTGTAACGTTCCTCTTTTTACACCAAGATACCTCTGCAGTACTCTAATCAAGGCTTTGAAATAAGAAGTTATCAAATCCATAGCATATTGTGCTAAATCTGGACCAATGCCAGACACATCAATAACTTTCTGACCCCTCTTCATAAATATGGAGTAGTCAGGATAGCTTGAACAACTGCTGCCAGAAGTATTTACAATATTTCTCACACAAAGTAATCTAACTGTTATCACAGATACTTTTATTGCTAAGTTTTCAAATCTGTATAGTGGGTTTCTTTATATACGCATATTCAAGAAATCTGAATGAACTAGTGGTGTGAATTTACAGAATATACAGAGGCTAGAGAGCAATATATCTCTTTTGAAGTGAATTAAGGTAATCTGAATGAAAGCCATTTTCACTTTGAATGAGTGTGTCTGCACAAGGGACCAATCCACTTTAAAAGTTGACTCAGATAATTTGTCTTTATCTGTGAAGCTGATTCTCTGACACTGTTCAAGAGAGCTAAAAGTCAAAGAAAATCCATCCTTTGACATCGCAGCGTCACATATTTCCAGTGTTGTCCTAGCAATGATCATTAGGTATTAGATATTAGGCAAGAGAAGGAGAAATTGTTTAATTTGAATTTGTTTAATTTCAATTTCTGCTTTTTGGCAAGATGCACAGTTCTTCTTAAGAATAATGAAAAGTTTCCTTCCTCTTTCCTTCTCGCCTCACTTCCCCAGAAAAAAGTGAAAAGAAAATTTGCATGACGAATTTGAGTAAGACAAGGATACAAATAGGCAATGGATATGTTAAATTCAAATGGACTTTTTTCTCAGTTGTTACATCATACCACATACCAAAGCTTCTGTGCTGCTACCGTCCACAGAAAGCACACTGTTCTAGTGACACCAGTTTTTAGAGGTAGGTAAGAGAGCTGACCAAAAAACTATTAGGGAAAAAGATTCCTAGTTTGAAGCAAACTTGTATTTTTGTTATCACTTGAGTGGGAAAAGCTCTTGAGAATGTTTGGAATAGGTCTAAAACAATAGAGCCTCACTGAGCTTTGGCCTTTAGGCATACTTCTAAGTAATTGTAATTAATAAAAAAGATGAACATATTCTCAGAAAGAAGACAGTGGGGGAGGGGTAGATTTGATGCAAAGATAACTGCACAGGGGAAAAAATGCAGTAAACATTAAAGAACCTCAAGATTATTAACTGAGATATCAACTGTTGCTATTTACAAAGACTCCTGATACTAGCCTTTCTGTTTAACTCACTAATTCTTGCATGACAAACACCTTGTCAGTTCACAGTACTTATCTACAAGATGTGTGATTTGGCTTCAACATGAAAGTAGTCCCTTTTAAAATCAAGAACCAAATCGGTATGGCAGGTAAATGGTTAATGCTGAACAACATGCACATGATACTTCATCAACTCCCTTACAAAATTAGGATATTATTCTTTATTATGGTGCCCTGTAATTCTAAAGTAAATCATGCCAAGATACTATCTTGCATGTCCGTAGATCAGATACCATTACTCAGGAAAAAAAAAAAGCTTTCATGCACTTACCTTATCCTCTAGCCGGATCAGTCTGGCTCCTACAGTGTAGTATCCTTTGTCTACCCCTTTTTCTAAATAAAGAAGAATAAAAATGGGATATTAATTAGATGGAGAATAAACTCAAGCTAAGAATTATATCTATGGTATTTAAATCAAAAAAAGCTAGGAATAGTAGGGTAGTATAAATAACATGAACATAACAAGAAAGAATTTCTTCGTGGTACACAGAAGTGAAAGAGGGTAGATGGAGAGAAGGGAATTAATTTGTCTAACTGACAAGATTAAGTTAGTCTAAAGGGCAACCTGGACCTTGGTAGAGGTAGTCTGTGGACATGAAGGACTATAGATAGTGTCTGAGGTACCTTGATTACTTGTTTAATTACCTCAATTAACTGCATGTAGTTAGATGGAATAGGCACGCTCACTAGGCATACCCCCCATTTTGAATATCATTTACATAAGCAATGTACATTTTCTGTTCATAAAGAAATCAGAACAGTTTTCAACTGACGTTGTAGATGTAGGAGGCAGCACTATCCAAGGGTTCAAGGACTGGAGTGGCAGAGATTGATCTCCTCTCTGCAAATGAGTGACACTGGGAAAAGCCCTTGCATCTCCATCCTCATTTTCCCTCCTAGCCTTCATGAGACCTGGTTATTAAAGCCCAGTTACGCAATTTGTTTCACTTGCACACTGCAAATGGTGGGATTGGGAGCCAAGATTGAAAACTGTGTAAAGTGGGGTCTATTTGTGTTTACGTGGCCGATCGCAAAGGAATGCCATAATTTGGGGGTGTTATTTCACAGGGAATGAAGCACAAAACCACATATATTCTGAGCGGGGAGAATATATTCACAAGAAAATAAACACCCCCCAATACTAAAGTAACTTAGAAGCCCATGTCAATGGAAGTTGGACACGTTTTTCTCTACTAAACTATATTTCCAATACTGGGCTGGAGTAATTACTTCTTGTTTGTTCCATAAATTATTCCACTTTTATGGGTGGTTGAGCTTTGGTTTTTAAAGCTATTTAAGTCCATTTTGCTTAGGGCATGAGCACAACGTGAAGGGCTTACTGGAAGGCAGGCTGCAATGTGAATTTACAGTGCATCAGCATCCACCGTAACTGCCTGGATGTGTGCTCATTCTGCAGGGAACTTACATTCTTGCATTTCTCAGCGAACAGTACTTGCTTTACCATCACCATTAGCATTGTATACGTTTGCTAATGTGATATGTTTAGTGATATATTTGCACCAAAGCTCATTTCAAGGTAACTTGTACTGTATGCACCACAACCTTAGAGGTTGAAAAGCAATGCTGGCAAGAGTACTCTTCTTGCTTTCTTTCTCCTCCACAGACCACCTAGAATATTAAAAAGGTCATGGACCCTTGGCAGCTCTGAGCAGGCATTAGAAAGGAGAAGTGTTTCCTCAGAGAACCTGCAGGAGTAAATACCATAAGGAGAGAAAATTCAAAGATTGTTCAAGGACACTGTGTGGGGACAGAAAATAAACGAGGCAGCTTGACTCATGCATGTGTGCTGTTCATCATTCATTAGTCCACAACCACAGAAACCTCCTAAAATATAAGTGGCTGAGGCTCAAGTTTATCAAAGTATTCATCTCTGCCTAAAATGAAATAATTGACTTTGCAGTCTACTTTCTAGTTAGTAAATCTGTAGACACTTATCATCTTTCAAAGTATATACCAGAGAAAACATGCCTTTAAGGATTTCTAAATTGGGATGTGATTTCAACAGCAGTGGGTAGGCTGTGTTTTTGTTTAGGTCTAAAATCAAAAAGCCCCCCAAACCTGAAGAAATATTCCAATAAGCTTTTTTTTTTAAAAAAAAAAGAATAATTTTCTCACCAGCTCTAATTACATCCTTCATATAATCACCAAGACATCCCAAAAAAACCAAACCAAGTAATAACGTTTCCTATTTTAGTTATTCTCAAATGTGGTGTGGAAAAGAAAACAAGAAAATAGGAAGCAGATAAGCAGTAAGAAGCTATTTTGTGGCATGTGGCACTCCTATCAGATGAAGTGAAAAGAAAGATATACATGTATGTAGCTGTGTCATGTCCACCCCTTTATTGGCATGCAGGCTGTGTAAGTCACAAAAGGCTGCGGTCTTTCCCATTTCTTATTAGCCTCCATTTAAATCAGCATTCAGCTCTAATTTACAAGCATTTTCCTCTAATGAAGACCATCTTTAAAAGTAAATGGGGTGTGTATACAATGTGCAGAGCATTATGGTAAGAAGGGTGGGCAGAAGTTCAGATAACATTGCTCTAGTACATTTGATTTCTATCTCACGTTTATGCTTTCTCTCTCTAGTCTTTTCAAGATATATGATTTTAGACTTCCTACATTAGATTATTTGCTTTTACATAGTTGAAAAGGTTGCATGGTTAACTGTAAATCTGAAATGCCTTAATTTTTACATTCTTTGCTGTGTAATCCGAAGTAACTTTCTTTTAGTAGAGTTTTGTCTGTTCTTTGTGTTGATCTGCAATAAAACAGGTAGACCAGCTAAGCAATCCAGTAACTGTGTACATACATGTGAAAGGCACAGACAAAAAGGAAACATGCATGGTCATCATGAAAGGAGGCACAATTATTTATAACTGGATGAAAATACATATGGACAAATTTTAGCTCAGAAGAAAAAAAAGTATCTTGAAACAAGCTTGTATCACGTGGTTGGTATGATACAAAACCATAATTTTATATACTCAGACTTGAATCAGCTAAAACACTAGTACATAAGCAAGAGGCATTATACTTCAGGAGACTGAATAGTTCTTGCGTCATCTAGTCCATTTCTCATCTTTATTAATATATAAATTTCTTCCCTGAGTATACATACTATACTACTTTCAAAACAGCATGATCCTGTATTTATTTCCTAGTACTTTCAAAAAGATGGCCCACCTCTTTTTGAGGTGAACAAAGATGCCTCTTGCAAAAAAACATTCAAAATTTTTAGGTATTCCCCACACCAGTTGAGAAAACAAGAAAGGCCATGCCCAACTCTTCCCCAAATAGAAGCACAAGATATAAATGACGTACTACTTGTTATTCAAGTTTGTTTTCTTTTACAAAAAACAGCAATTACCATCTGAAATGAGTAAGAGGAAAAGAGCAAATCAAATGAGGGACAGGACCATAATCTTAATTTTTTACTCAATTAGTGTGCTCCATCTCATCAGAATATACCAAACTTTTAAGAAAATAGGTTTTTTTCTTTGGTTAGAAAAAATACTTATGGGGAGCATTAGGACAGTGAATGAATTGCAGACAGATTCTCTGAAAATGATAAAAGCTGGAAATTATCTACTCTGCATTTACAGAATAAGAGTCCTTCCTTGATTTATACTTTTATGGTGTATACAGCTAGAAGGTAGCTAACTCAAAAATTTTAAAATTTATCTGAAAGCCATCAATTTTTTTAAGCAGAAAATGAGGAATTTGAGCACTGTGACACCTAGGATACTCCAGATTGCTAAAGACACCTCAAAACCTCAGCAAATTATATCAAGTTCAGTACTGGGACTACAGAAAGCAGGATAGTGTAAGAGACACGACTACCTTCTTTTGTCTAACGCAATGCAACTACAGCCTTCTGGATCTGTATTTGTTCCAGTTCTGTAAAAGCTCTATGTA
>NW_009211090.1:145339-149254 GCF_000690835.1 Fulmarus glacialis
AGATCTAGATTCTTAGGTTTGTAAACCAGGTGCGCTTCTGAAAACCCAAGTCAGGATTGCCCTTTTAAACCCTGGATCCATAAAATAGCAAACAACAAAATTGCCTTAGGCATTGTGACTTTTGACTTTAGTCTCTCTTCTTGTCAGCCAGAGCCTTTTACAACTGATAGGCAGAAGAAACTGAAAAGAGATAAGACACAGTCCTAGATCAGGCACTTGTGATTTGCCTTGGACAGCCTAAAGAAAATTTAAAAAGTAAACTACCAAAATATTTTAGCTTAGAACACTGTAAACATAGAAAACTTTGTGATAAAGCTAACTGTTCCACGATGAAGGTTCAACAGTATACACTGAAAGTAGAAATTCCTAGCTTTTTCAAGGTGCAAAAATCTAGCTGCAGTGAGTAACTTGCCAGGTTAAAGACGCGCAATCACTTTTCAACAAATAAAACAGCCCTAAACAAAAAGTCCGTCTGCCTACCTGCTTCAATTATCCAGCCTCTGAGATGACACAATTTGCTCAAGTGGCTCGAGGAAGAATATAATAAATTTATTAGAGAGAAGCCATATACACTAAATCTGGTATGAACTACATCACACTTCTGCCCTTCCTCCAAAAGGTGCTGATGGCAGGATTTAGACACACTATCATTTTACTATGTATAAAACAATTAATATACCAAATTCAAAATGAAATGCAAGCTTCTTTATTAGTTTTTTATTAAGAATGCAGTTCAACACTGTTCAGAGGACCTGGATGAACAGTAAATTAACTGCAGTTTCCAAGCCCTCAAAGTAGGACATACATGATATTTCTGCTGGCTCTTTGCATTGAGGTAGATCAACCCCGGTAATGAACTTTCGGAGACAAGATTGTGAACGCCTCACAGATACAGAAGATGTCCTAAGAGGTTTTATTTTTGACCAAGTTCCCATGGATTTTGTCTCCAGGAGGGGTGGAATAAATCAGTTCCTGCAGAAATATGGGTATCTCTCATTTCAAATATTAATTGACTTAAAAAGACAAAAATTAAACTAAGCGTATTTATTATGCTTTAAAAGGTATTGTGACCCAATTTCTTCTTAACAGCTGGGAAGGAAACAGCATCAGAAAGCTTAGGTGGCATATAATGAAAAAAAAACCAAACAATGGAACTGTCAAAATTTAACAAGAAAGCCTTTTTCTCCAGGGATTCCCACCTGTGTTATGCAGACCCAAGAGGTTCAGATGAACTGCTGATAAACATCAGCCTTTTGCATACTTTTCTGAACCCAAACACTGTGTCTTTTGTTTTACCTTGGCATTATTCTTCACCTTTGCCCCTGAAAAGCTACAGTAAGTCTCAAAAATTGCATTCAAAAGCAATTACGTGTAGTGAAGGTCAAGTATTACACTCTTATTTGTATCATTACGTAAGTGTCTGCTTTGTTAATTCAATACATTTTATTAACATGTCCTTTGCCTCTATATCAACACTTTCAATTATTAAGGGGTTTGTTTACTATTACAGGAATCTTTTTTTCATCTTACAAAATTGCATTACCTGGAACACTGAGATGGGCTTTCAATGAAACTAAGACACAGTCTTCTGGGTATACTCATAAAAATTGGATTCAAGTATTTGGAAAATCTATTCATTATCCTAATGTTTTCAAAGGAGTTTCAAAGAAAGCTGGTAGGTGCCAAGACCAAAACAAGCAAAAAGGGAGGATTCCTCACAATATGTGTATGTGAAACTTAAATCATGAAAATTCTTGTCACAAAATATCGCAGATGTTACAGGGGAAACTACGCAAGCTTGTTGAGAACAAATCAGTTAGGATCACTAAATACACAGAAACCATGTCAGGAAGTCTCTGATCTGCAAATGACTGAAAGCTTACCGGAAGGTTAGAGGCTTATGCATACCCTTTTTTTATACATTTTCCAAAGCACCTTGCTTTTGGCTCTGTTGGAGTCAGGACTGGTCTGACCCAGCACGGCTTTTATTCTGTTCTTGTATCCTTATCTTGTTTTAACACAGCTTTTAGTGCTTTTTATCTTTGAGAAACTAACTTGAAAAATAACAATAATTGCTTCCAGAGAATTCAGATTCTGGATCTTTTATGACATCATTCACTTTTGAAAGGTAATAATACTATAGATACACTGCGATTACTTCATATAATATTATCAAAGTTGACAACAGGGTTTCAGTAACAGCCTGATCCAAAACCCACTGAGGTCACTGGAAAGACTCCCATTCATTTCAGTGGGCTTGGAATCAGATTCTTTGAATGGGAGTATAATAAAACAGGAAAAAAAAGGAGCTGGAAAGGAAAATTCTTCTCATGTTTTTCTCCTTGGTGGTTTAATTTTCTTTGCATTGTCATTTCTCTTTTGCTTGCCATCAATACAAAAATAACACAGTCTGGAGGAAACACCCATATTGTTTACGAATGAGGTTTTTAGCAATGCCTTTGAACTGGAAAAATATCATATTGAAAATACATTTTCAATGTAGAATAAGCCATCCATTCTGAGGAAAACTCAGTAAGAACTCTTTTTCCAGAGGAGGAGGACAGTGCAAGAGTCTTTTTCCACCCAAAACAGACCAATACTATAACCACTCATCACTGTTCATCACTTGATTATTGGCGGGTTGGATAATACTGGAACTAATCATAAACCAACCCTAGTTTTAGTTCTGCAGACCATTTATCTGGAACCACTTATCTTATTTTTGAATTTGTGGAGGGTTTAGATAAAATAACTACTAGATCAAATAACTTTTGGTTTTGGTCTTGCAAACCCATAACTGAGCTTACCAGGTTTTGCATCCCTAACAACCATTTTACCTTTCCCAGTCAGTATTTATTCAGCCCATTTGAGGGCAGAGCCATATGTCTTTGCACGAGGTATGACTTTGTAGGGTTGGCATGCTGTGGAGGCAGACATCATTCTTAGCAGGGCCATGCTTTTGCACCTAAGAATGCTGTCTCAAAGCAGCTATTCAGCAGTAATGTTGCAAGAAAAGACTAACAAGGGAAGCTAGTTGCATGGACACGGATGCCATAAACTTCTCCAGAGCACAGATTATGGCTTTCCCAAATATCTCTGAAGTCCTATGATGCTCTCCATAGTAAGACTATCCATCATGAATTCTGAAGATGAGCCTAACCTAACTTCTCTTACCTCTGGAAGCCAGTGGGGTTTTTTCCACCTATTAAGTCAAAGCAAGAATTTTTGATAGAAAATGATAATGAATGATAAAAAACATGTGGCAGATTTTGACTTGAACTTCCCCCCCACCCCTCCTTAATAATCTGGGGCTGTATTTGCAGGCTCTCTCTCCAGGATGTGGCTGGTACAGCAAATTGCTGTGTAACCTCAGCCCTACAGGTAGATCATTCTCATTGCTTTTGTTGTCCAATGTTGTAGTGTAGGCTTTGCATATAAATTGCCCAGGACTGAGCCCATGGCTCTTCCTCAGTACTTTAGACTCTTTTCAACACTTGAACCCTTCAAACACTCATTCAAATCCACAGACCCACCTAAGATACTCCCAATGGTTGCTATGACCCTTTTGACGCAAGATTTGGTGAGACTAAACTTCCTGGACATCTTCAGCTTCTCAGAACATTATTTCACAATTAGCTTCTTTGCAGCCAACAGTTCTAATTATTCCTCACCTCTGAAAGAAGCAGCTATTTCATAAAAAGTGCCTCTAACACTAGTCTTCTTGAGAACAAATTACAGTTCTACTTTGGTAATGTTACATTTGAAATAAAATAATACATTCTTGGAGGTAAGCAAAGTTTTTCCATAAATTTAGCTTGCACATTGTGGAATGAATTCCCAGGCATAAATATTTACAGATGTATTCAAGCTGACGGATTATTTTCCTGTGGTCCAAAACCAGCTCAGCTACAGGGA
>NW_009211090.1:149285-186339 GCF_000690835.1 Fulmarus glacialis
GAATCTTCTGCAGCAATCAGATGTTAAAAATGTGTTTTGAGAGATGCTCCTCATTCTGATAGCGTAAACCATTTTAACCACTGATAATATAGCATTTTTTAAAGTCACTGAAATAACTTTGGCAACCTCAGTTACACTTATGCCCATGAGTGCTCAAAGTCACTTGGGGATATGGGACTTCAGTTCTTAAGTCACTTTTGAGCTTGTAGGGACAGAGAATGAGACGAGGCCTCTGGAAATTTGGAGTCAATCTCTTGCAATAAAAAATAAACACTTCTTTCAACCCTATCCATACAAGCAACTCAGGTTTCTGACCTCCATGATTCCCACCACAAGGTTTTCCGAGAATCTCACTGCTGTGCACGGCCAGGGACTTCCCTCTTGGCCATACATTTTCAGCTTAAATGTATTTATGGCCAGTTCACAAAGATTTGTATTCTGCTTGCACTGTCTTTTACCTTACATATTTCTTTTGCCTCACAAGTAATTACTCCCCTTGCAGAATTAACAAACAACTCTTTCCAGCCCTTTCTTTTGCTAGGTTAAAAAAAGCAAACTTCTGTTCCCCACTAATAGAATAGATTCTCCTTTACCCTAGTCATCCTAGTATTTCTTCCCCATTTTTGTTGCAGTTAGTCTTTCCTAAAGATGTGGAATCAAATTTTTGCACAATATGCCATATAAGGCCTTATCTGAGTCGTGTGCAATATACTTCAGTATACTATGCATGTATACGTTCCTGTATGACTTGAAAATCTCTCTCCTTATCCTAGGATCAGACTGATTTTTTCATGGTTATATCACAGCATTTTCTTACATTCAGTTGGCATTTGCTTACAATTAATTAGCAGACCAGGCCTTTCTTTTTCTCAGACATGCCAGACTGTTCACCACTATTAGCATGTAGGAAATTTTTTTAATTAGTTTCCCTGTGCCTGATCTTGCACTTTTTATGATTGAATTTCATACCATTTCTATTACTCTAGCTTTCAACGCTACCCCAGTTCTTCCTGAATGTTACCCTTGATCTTCCTTTGAGCTTCCCAAAAATAAAATCCATAGGTTGTTCAGAAAGGAAGTAATCTTTTTAAGTGGAACCAACATATATTTTAACCCCAGTACAGAAGATTTAGAAAGAATACTTTTGTGGAAAAATTTTGAGCTATATGTTTCCAACTCATTGTGCACTGATACACATTTTTAACATTTATTCTTAACTTCCATTTACTCCACTACCACCTAAATGCAAGGTATTTGTCTTTCCACAGTCGTTCCATGACTTATTAACAGAATTATAAATTCATGCATAATTGGATGGATTATAAATCTGTATTACTGTAGCCATAGGTATTTTCACAATATTATGAAGCTAATCATTTTTCATAAAATGCAGTCACTATACCTGGGAGGAAAAGGCCTGGCTTTCCCAAGGAATGGTCCAATCTGAAAAGCAAACAGAGAATTATCAGCAGTGCAATTACCAAGCAACTTAAACTCTGTTGCTAGGAAAATCATAGAAGCATATTTTAGATGAGAATTTACAGTAGCTTTAAACCTAAAACAAAGCAAGTAATATCATGAGACTAGCATGATTTTCTGCACACACAGTCAGCAATTTACTTCTTTAGAGTTTTTTTCCAAAATCAAACCATATTGTTATTGCTATTTTTGTGAGTACTAGTATTTTATTTCTTAGACTTTCATATTGTAACTAAAACGTAATTATCCCGTGTCATATGTAATCTAGTAACAAAGACTATGCAAACAGAATGGCTTCTTAATAACATTTGCAACTATTCCTTGAATCTCATGCAGGCAGATTTAATATCTATATATGTTGACACAGTAGATTCCATTCAATAGGATTTTTTTTTTTTTTTTTTTTTTCATTTTATTTAAGGGCCAGAGGAGTTCAGTCTGGTGTCCCAGTCCACAGTGTTAATTTGTAAAGAGAAAAGCACTTTGTGCTGAAACAGAAGAGAATAATTTTGTGGCAAAATATTTCAGCTGCGATCTCCAAACTCGGAAAAAGCATGTGCATGGAGGAATGCGGGAAGTGAAAAGTTCCAGATAGAGAGGAGAGCACAAGTGAACCAGATTTCTGTCAATTGTGGAGAACCACAGAGAGGGGACAGAAAGGTAAATCATTATTTGAAAAGTTTTCCTTTTCTAAGAAGAGGGTAGAAAAGCTCACTTCATACTATAAACTTCACAGCATGCACCTTAATTTCTTTTAATTTCACTTGCAGGAGGAGGAGAGGAGGATAAAGGATAATTGTAAACTTGGTCATAAAAAGGGTTAAAAATTACTCCAAGTTAAATCCTCTAGATATTGTGCTCCCTGTTGTGCTTGCAATTTTGGACAATTACTGTTCATTAAGTACACATCTCTCCTAAAGCCAGCTGGCACCAGAGAAATCAAATGTTTCATGAGGTAGACAGGGCCCACCTTCTTTGAAGTTCTTTTATCCGAACCATCATATTGAGGTGTCCTTGTGAGTACTGTTCAATTACATCACGTACGTCATACGGTTTCCGAGCTTGCTGTGAAAGGAGTCATACATGAGATTGAAAGGTAAGTATAGTTTAAACTTGATTTTTATTTCAGACAGGCCTTCATTCTATTTTTTATCTTCCAGAGGTTATTTGCTTGCCATTTTTCAACAGTTGTTGCAATGAATAAAAAATATGTAGGCATTGTAGCAGTGCATATTTATTGTGGAGATGGAGCCAAATGATTCCCATTACTGTCAGTCAGTCATGTCTTCATGTTACTTCATACTGAGCAAAATATTAGACCTTCACCGTGTATTTAAAAAACACAAACCCAAGATACATAATTTATCTAAGACTATCGTGCGTGATCGCTCTTGACTCATTCCAAAACCATATGTTAATCGTAATGTCAGAGGACTGAACCACAAAGATAGGCCCAATTCACAACACTTGGACACAAAATCAAATGCCTCTAAAGACTAAAGATATCTGGTGACAGAAATATTATTGCTTAAGTAACTGGGAGGACAGATGCTTTGCATAAGTCTGAAGACTGCTGCACATAGATTTTGTTTCTTTGCTCAAACAAAATCTTTAATGATACCTATGAGGTAAGAAAAAAAGGTGCAATTCAAATAAATAAAAAAGGACAGATAAAAAATGCAAGAGGGCTAAAAAAATGCCATCTGCCCAGCTTTATTCCCATTCTAATGAGAATCCAGATGCTTCTGCCAAACTCTGGTTTCTTGCTATAACTACTACAGCAGAATTTTGAAACAAGTCTAGAGAATTTGCAAAAAGCACAGAATGGTAAAATTTTATCAAGTAAAAATAATGTGTGTGTGTGGCTGAATAAACACAGATTATGTCCTTTCAAAAATACCAGCATTTCCAGAGCCATACCAACCCCTATGGGAAATGTGGGGCAAGATGTCTCCTTTTTGGCTCTGACTCAAGAAAAGAAGAAAAAAAAGAAAGGTAAACTGCAAATCTAGTAATTGGAAATTACTGAAAACAGCTCATTAGTCATCTTGTTGTCTTTTTCTACTCTGTCACAGCTTCAGCCAGAGCCATTAGCATGCACCACTGCACACATGCATTGAACACCTACAGTATGTGCTGGAGTCATGCTTGGAAGGCAGCCACAGGATCCTAGAAATTTCAAATGAAAGCATGGAACTGGAATGGAAACAAATCCTGTGAAATGAATGAAGAAGCAAAAGCTCTTTGTGATAAAATGCCTTCCTTGCGCTCAGCCGTCAGCACTTACCTGCATTATTACTTTCAGAAGAGTTCATGGCTTTGGTAGTGTGTGTGTGTGTACATTCGTGTGCATTTGCGAGAAGAGATACTTTGCGGGGAGCGGGGGGAGGTTTCAGCTTTCAGTTTATCGCCTTTTTTTTTTTTTTGCCTTCCCCAGCTTCACATTTTGCAGACGCTGACACATCACTATTTCTGGCCAGAAAAGCAGCCTATTGTCTTCACCCAGAGAAACAGTGCCAGTATCACTCTTTAGATTGACTAGCGGGGGTGCTTTGAGAGCATTTTGGCTAAATCCTCTATCCTTTCCTTTGGACACTCTCTATTTAAACACGATGCATGGCGCAGAGCCTAGATGTGCTGGGGATTTTTCCCCACCTCCCTCCCCTCTCCCCCATGGGCTACTACTTGCATAATTAATTCTACTCATTCCCAATGAAATTTCTTTTCTCCCTGAAAAGAAGTCCTCTATCTGCTATCCCTTTTACCAAATCATCAGCTCTGAATCCTATAGTTGCGAAGTACTGAACACTGCAGTGTGCCTGAGTCCTCTCTAAAGCATAGTAAAAATATCCTTCCAACTTTCACCATTTTTCTCTCCTCTTTTCCCCTAAAGCTTTAGATCTGAGCATCTTATGTCCTGCCAAACTTCGGCACAATCTCTTGTCATGTTTTTATTAGGAAATGCTAGTACAATACAACTTAAGGCAGGAGGTAATGGGCTTCCAGGGAGGTTTGGTAAATACAGAACTTGAAGAACTTCTTTAACTTTCATTCTGTCCATTCTGTCCATAATCCCAAATCCTGGCCATTTGGGCTCAGCTTTTTACATCCAGTGTACTTAGAGCTCCTAACACAAAACTCAAAATAACATTACCCGGCTTTGAACTTCCAAAATCTAATTAGCATGGGGAGTCCTATAAGCTATATTTCACAGTCCCAAGCAAGAAGAAAACAGAAGATAATTCCTTCTTCTTCTTCTCTATCACTAACACTGACTCACAGAATCCTCTCCATAGACTGATCAAGTTCAGCTTTTAAGGTTTGACATGTCTGCTATTGGCTGACAGCTCCAGAACATTAGGTCTCTGGTGGTTTGAAATATACTAATTTTTATCCTAACTCATTTATATACTGATTTTACTTTCCAGGAATGGTGTCTTTAATTGTCTTTTTTTTTTTTTTTTTTTTAAATTTCCCATAGTGTTTATCTCTCTGATGTACTTACAATATAATCCTGTTCTCCTGTTGTTTGCTGACTTAAACAAACTGACTTCTCCTAGTGCTCTTTCATAAGGTAAGGTCATCTGAAGATACATTTCTGCATGAGCTTGGGAAATATATGTGCTATTCTGTCAGCCCTAATTCAGTCTTCTGAGTGCTGTGAGCTTATCTCAGACTTCTATTCCTTGCAATTAAGTGCTCAGCTCTAATCAAACTTCCTTGAAATTTAGGTCCTTGCTTTATCTTTTTAAAACCTCTTCAAAAGGATTATGAAAGTTGATCAACTCGCAGTGGACCCTCTTGGACAAAAAAGCATGAACCTTCAGATGGAAATAACAGGGGCTTTGAAAATCAGGCCAGAAGTTAATTATTCATTTCCATGGCATCACCAGCACATGGGTGATGAGAACGATGATAACAGAATCACACTCCAAACAAGTTTTATCATAATGGGCCTTAGTAAACAGGCAAAGTAAGACTGTTTTTCCAATACAGCACATTTAGTTTGAGCACTTTGTAACCTGATTGAGAAATTTAACTTAAGAATTCATAAAGACATAAAGAATTCATTCCAGAGGGCAGATGCTCCACAACTTTATAAAATATGGCCTCTCTATGATGTCCCATTCTGGGAAACAAATTTGGAAATGTGGGCCACAAATGTGAAAGCAACTTTACGCAGCATAGTACTCATCAGTAAGGTCTATTGACCTGTCAGCCATACACAGCACGCAATTAGTTGAACATTCTCTAACCAGTCGTTAGATGATCAATATAGACAGTAACAGTATTTTAGCAGACACTCCAAAAGAGCCTTTTCTTCACTTCTTCTAGTAGATGGGCAAGTAGTTTATATATTGGCCAGTATAGTAAAACAAACAAACAAACAGAACCCCAACAAAACAAATTCAGTAAAAAAGAAAAGTGAAAAATAACTACGCTGACTCCACAAACTCAGAAGGTTTTCGTATTGTACTATACCCATGGATAGTTGATAGTTTTGCCCATGCTATGAAAAAATCCACATAAAGTAAGTATGAGGCTGAGAGCCTAAACAGTACCTTTGACTTATTACAACTCCATGCATGAAGACAAGTTCACTCTTAGAGCACTTTCAATGTCATATACTTAAGCTTACAAATTGTACTTATGGTTAATGGTGCTGCTTACCTGAAATTTTCTTCTGGCTACAAAATACTGCATTCTCCTGATGACTTTTACAGCTGTTCGATGTGCTTCAGTTAATCTGCCAAGAAAGACAAACACAGATATATACCGGGGGAGGGGGCGGGGGGGGGGGAAGTAGGAAAAATATCTTAATGGAAGATGTTGACTCTAAGCACCAAAATCTACAAATATGTTTCATGTCTACAATGCAAAATTGTAGCATAACACACTGTGTGTGTATGTGTATTTTGTTCTGTTGCTTTACCCTCTTGTATATTGTGCTTCTAAGCATAAAAAACTGATAAGTGAGACAATGAAAGCAGGTGTACAAAGATAATACATGTGGAGGGGATTAGACAGGATTACTGTCAATGCATACAACTGGCATCAGTTTGAAGAATGTGAAAAGTTTTTAGAACCATGACTGCATTCCTTATTTTGCATTTATTGAGTGTTTGCCCATGAGCTCTATTGAACAGAAATTAAGTCCTTTAAAAAGTACTTTGAATTCTGTAGGAAGAAAAGAAAAATTGAAGTATCACTTCTAAAAAAAAATAAAAATTAACACAACACACCCTCTCGGCACACAAGTGTGCGTGTGCATGTGGATGTCTGTATTGGTATTCAAACACTGGAACTGGACGTGTTATAACTTAGCAACATCATTTCACCCAGATGATACTGTATTTGCAGAACATTAATCGTGCCACTTGGCTGGCAATTAATTACCACCCCCTCTTATTTACGGCAAATTTTGGAGGTGTAGAGAGGAAGCAGGAATATGGTAATGATAAAAACATGTATTTTATTTAAGGACTGACTCCTTCCCCATGGACTTCTTCATTCATTCAAAATGAGTGAACTGAAGAAAACAAAATTTTCCTTCCAAGGAAGCTGTATTGTTAGGAAATCTATGTTCTATGCAGACATCATCTTTGACATGTGATGATAACCCTAGGAAAGCTTGCCAGCAAGTTTCTCAAGTCCCCTGAAAACACAATCTGCCTCCTCTTCCCAGTGTATCTGACTGGGGAAAAGGAAGTATTGGCTAGGCCACCTACTTGGATGCCACAGTTTAGAGATGAAGTCTTTAAAAAGTGGAAAGATTACAGTGTATTATTTCAAAGTGAAGTAAATAAAAGCTAAACAAACAGGGACTGTATTTAAGAACTAGCATCATTTTTCATTTTTATAATTTGTCTTTGATAAAATTAGTGCTGTAAGATAACACAGCCACAGGAACAGGGTTTTAAAAATAAGATTTCAGTAGCTTTTTCTTGCTCTATTTTAAGTTCCAGTTTAATATTAAACACACACAAAAATATGTGTGAAACTCAGGTGTCTATACTACATATATCCTCACACTTCATACATCTATATATATTCATGCACATATCCATATGTATACACTCACGCATGCAAACACACAGAAGACAATGCAGGATGAGCACAATTCAAGAACCATCATTGTTGTATACCATCAACAGCATTGCTAAGTATGAATCTTTGCATTTGTGTAAGCCCATCAAAAGGATTTCAGAAGTGTCACTCGCAGACTACCAGTAGTTTAGCCTACAGGACTTTTATTATGGTGAAAGAAAAGCTCTCAGCTTGACACTCAGGGCCCCAGCTGAGCTCCTGTGGCTGGTGACTGGAATGGAGACAACATTCTTCTTGTAAATGGCACATACTTGATAGAGAAATCTTTGTCTGTCAGCCCGTACAAGTAATATATATATATTTTTATAACCAGAAAAGAATCACAATTTAAAGTTTAGGGTTTACCCTACCTCCTTTGTGGACCAGTTAAGATAAAAGCTTGAAATTATCCCCTAGCTCTAAACGATGTGAGAGTTCATATATATATACTTAAGAGGGTTTTTTTTAGGGTAATCCATATGAGACGGTTCATGCATTGTTTAAACAGCCTCAAATAGATAAGCTTAAAGAAGTCAGAGATAGAAACAAACCAAGGCTGTAATTTCCTCCTAAGTCCCCTGCTTCAACCGCAGAACTTTTTCAAATGTCTTATCTTATTTTTCAAATGTCCAAAACCATAAGGATGACTCTTGGAGCTTGATGCACAGTTGAACAGAGAGAAAAGTTTTTAGAGAGAAAAGTTATTTATTTGTGAAATACATCAAAGAAAATCACCTGACTGTAATTCAGAAGCACTTGATATTGGCCTCTTCCAACTGGCAAAATTCACACCAATCTCACTGGGAGCAAATTTTGAAAAAGGAGTAAGTTACTGTTCGGATTTGATGGTCACTAGTATTAAACTAAGGGACAAATACATGAAACCTGGCTTTAATGGAAAAAAGAGTGCGTGAAAAGGTGCAAATCCATAGGCTGAGATATGTGGATGTGTTATCTTAATTGCCTCAATAAATCCATAAGGAGCATAGCAGCTCTAGATGACAGAGAGCAGCTCTAGATGAGTTAAACTCCCGGCTCTGTATAGTAAGCAGAGCTATCCTCCTGACAGGGAGTTGTGGCAGTGTGGCTGACTGTGAACCTAAACATTTTTGGAAATTTTAGCTGATTTTCATAGTTTCCTAGCACTGATGTCCAGAATGGATAATTACAGCTATTACTGGCTAGGTTACATTTATCCCTGTATTTAGCCCAATACATTTATCCTGCTAAGCCTTATATTTTAGTCCAAAACCTTGGATTAGGCAAAACCCTTTCAGCCTTGAGGGTGTCAGTCTGTTACATGCCAGCAGCATACAACAGGAGAGAACAAAAGGCCAGAGATGCTTTAGGTCATGCTTTAGTAATGCTCAATAGAAACACAACACTGCTTGCAGTGAATGTCCTAGATATTTTGAGATATGCAACTCATGAAACAACAACGCAGGTGCGTTGTGGTGGACACCATACTTGCACGCTCTTTCCACGTGGCATTTTCTACTGACAGAAGACAGAATTGGACAGATCTTCACAGATATTATGGTGCCTAACTCCCATGGAGGTGAAGATTTAACTGCTTTCACAGCTCTAGCTCCCAAATGAAGTCAGTAGGACCTGAGCACTTGCTCTAAGTAGGAATATGGGTGGGTGGGTGACCACACCTCCGCCCCTATGAAAGCAGCCAAGCTCTCCTGCCTCTGTGCAGCTGAGGGCAGTGGCGCACACACACACTAAGAGATGATTTCCAGTACATTAAAAAATTATTTAAATTGTTTAAAAGCTTTACCCATAAAACCAAGCACAAACGCTAGACCTCGTAAGGAGTCACCTCTATGCTGAGGTGGAGTGTTACTATTGGGTGGGTTGTTTTTTGTGTATGTTTTCCTCAAAAGAATATGATTAGAGTTTTACTGACAGACAACGGTGTACTTTCCCATCTTTTAACCTAAACAACAGGTAAGAAGGTTTTGTTAAAACCTTCCCCCAAAAGACTGTAAAGGAGAACAAAATGACATGTGAACAGAAGTGATCAGGGTTTTGGAAAGTTATGAGCACATAAAAAAAATAATAATGGAAGTTTGTAACATCTGTAACTATAATGGATACCATGAAATTCTGCTGAAATAACATATACTTGGATTCATAAATAATACCGACATCATCTATAACTATGTCTTCAAGTAGGACCCAAGCTTTGGACCTGTTTGCAAAACAGCATGTGTTCCTTACCTCTCTGTTAACTGATTGCTCAGCAGGATGCTCAATTTTAAAAGCAGTCAAACCTATCCTTAATTACAATGAGTCTTTCCTAGTTTGGCTTAGAGACTCCTGGGCTGTCATATCACTGTGGTAGGGCAGGGAAAAAGAGGAGCGGGCGGAGGGCCTGGAACGTTTATATTAACAAGCAGTCCCCACCCTGATCCAATGTTGAATAACCCTCCGGCAACTATTCTAGAGGGTGAGGGGGAAAGGGGCTCCTCTTTGCTGGCTGACTCGACCTTCCCCTCTGCAAGTTTTGAGTATGCCTATGTGGCTGCAGAGCTTGGCGGGATGGCTGTGTGCCAAGGAGGCACTGCAGCCCTGGGTTTGGTCCTCTGCTCGTGGCTCAGAGAGCACTGAAAAGTCACTACTTTTAGCTTAGAACACTTGGATGGACTTTAGACTTACTCTTTTTTTTAACTGCAGAAAGGCGGTAGCCTAAGCCAAAGGAGCCAAACATTTTCAGTTGAAAATAATTGAACCAGAGGAGGAAAGAGAGATAATCAAATCCAAAGCAACTCTGGAAACTATCCACAGGGATTTTTTTTCTTTTATTTTTATATACCGCTCTGTTTGTTAAAAGCTTGTGTTGGCTAGTTCAGACCTACTCTTTTTCTTCTTCTTTTGTAAGGAGTCCGATAACTTTCAGCTTAATGTGCTTTGGAACGCCAGGGAATATTTTAAGTGAAAAACAGATATGGAAACGGACCCTAAACCCAGGCAACGTTACAACTATTCCAGGCCATGCTGAGGCACAGCTCAAGTCTCCAAACAAGCCTTTTATCAGTGTGATGCACCTTTCAGTCCAGAAGCATTTTTTAATCATTAGAGTTCACTTCAGCGTACAGACAAGGGGAAGGACTTTATTCAGGCTGTGCTGCAGGATGGCTGCAGATAGTGGAACGTGCATTCCAGGCTGGTTTTCCTGCTGTTTATTCAGGTGTTGTGAATTAGAAGAGTTATTCAGTGTAACGTAACTACTTTGATCATGAACTGGGGAAAATAAAGGCCACTTCAGCAAGGTCAATTATAGCTCTCTGTCCCAATTTGCAAAACTGGTTTGAGGATACACGCTTACAGTACTTGGATTACTGCTGAGCTTCATTCATTTGTTACGTTTTGATTGCTTTGCAGGAAAACACATACACAGTCACACTAACTCTATTTTAATACTGATCATTGTATAATGTTGTAACTCCTGCCTAGAGTAACATACAGCATCATCTATTCTGGAGTTGTTCACTTGACATTAGTTTCTAAGCCAGCACAAACAGTGACTAGGGCAGTGATGGCAACTGAAATGTTAAGAAGTTATTTGAGAAGCTCAGCCCTCCATCTGCCTTTTTGTTTTCCCATCACATTTGATTAAGAGTATTCATTTTCCGGCTCTGTTTCTGGGAAAGAATTTTGATTCTCAGTCATAACTTTAATTTTTCTCACGTACAATTATCTCAAATGGGCTGATATTTTATTAGGTAAAATACAAAGCAAGCCTTATTTGCACTGAACGCATTACCAGAATCAATACAAAACATGAAATGTCGGCATCACAGCGTACTTTTTGTCTCCAGATGCATGTAGCACAGGCCGCTCACTTTCAGAGGCGAGATTTCTCATTAAACTGCAGATTCCCACTGTTACTGAAGGGCAATATTTAAGAGAGATGAATATCACCTATATTCAAATGTAGCTAAACTGTGTAATTATCCCGTCATATGGATAGCATGCACCACTAAGTTGTTGGGGGAGAAGAAGGGTGGGAAAACAGAAATCACAAAGGACATAAAATTAGAGAGTTTATTACAGACAGGCACAGCAGTTAGTCCATATGCAGTCACATGGGGACCTTCTATTGATGGAGACAAGTGGTGGAGAGAGACAGTTCTCATCACAAGAACCGTAAAGAAAAGAAGCTTATATAACGTGTTTTAAATACCAAGGGAAGTTACGATGTCCAAATGAAGAAAAAAATCTTCTTACCAATAAATGAAAATAAAATTAGTATTGCCTTCAGCTAAGCAAAGCCAGACAAAATGCCTCGAGCCTTTTAAACCACTCGAGTTAAGAGAAGGTTGCAGTTTGAATCTGACATGCAAACACCTGGAAATGTCAGGCGATGATCCTGGTTCCAGAGCTCATCCCAGGCCAGGAGCAGCAGGGAAGTACAACATAAATATAACAGAAGAGGTTTCTAGTCTTGTAACATTTCATCAAAGCTTTGTGAAGAACAGATACTTCTGGAGAATTTCCACCACTTACACGATGGAAATTTTATAAGATGCCATTTGCAGTGAAACCTGAGAGAACATTTCAGAAAATGTTGGCACAACTTTATTTTTCCCTTTATTCCTAATCAAAATCCCACCTTAAACCTACTTCATCTCTATTCTAACCATATCCTTATCTGAACCTTTTCTTTTCAAGCCCATGTTTGGCTCAAAACTATAAATGAATTAGGATTGGCTTCTCTCAAAACATAGCAGTCCGGAGGCCCACTTGGCTTCACCAACCTCTGCTGACAGCCTCAATTTATGAAGGAATGCTGCGGATTCTGCAAATCCCTCCTCAGCAGGTACAGTACCAGGCAAAGTAGGAAAGAGTACAGAACTGACATGTTCGTGGGGGGCTGCATTCTGTCATCTGGTTATTTTGCTGAAGGTTTTGTGGCATTTGCTATCTCCATCCATCCATCACTATATACACTGCTGCCTCTCTGAATTCATTCCAGAATGCAATTGCCTTTGCTTCTACTTGCCTCTCTAACCTGGCCTTCCCTGAAGTGAACAAGAAAGAAAGCAGATTTCCTATAGCAGTGCTCCTAGGGATTGGGGCAGGGAAGACAGATAGTGCAGGGACAGAAGAACAGCTCTGAGGAGAAACTGTTAGAAGAGGAAGAACTAGGACAACATTTATAGGGAGCAACTGGCAAGACAATATATTGGCAGAGGAAACACCACTGGGAGAAGAAGCAGTGCAGGGTGTTTTCTTGACGTTGTCCATGAACAGAATAAAAAAAGTAGAAAGCTCCCGAAAATAATCAGAGGTAGATGTAACCTGCTCACTGAATGTGACTTAATGAGGAAGAAAACCCACTGAACTTTGAGTTGTTTTTCTCAACCCTAGACAGTTGGAGTTTTCAGTTACAAGTTTGTTCTGTAATATTACAAAGTGGGTTTATTGAGAAAGTGGGAGAAAAGCTCTGTGTTAGTCCCTTGCTAATTAAAATGCATAATTAAAATGAGTAATTAAGCTTACTACAGAATGCTCTTGTGTCTGGGAGCCCAACTGCCCTTGAACAACAATTCATCTGCTGAACTGTCTCTGAGAACTAAAGTAACCATTGGATATTTTGGTTACATCTTTCCTCTATGTTTTGTTGGCAGCAAAATAAAAGTGCCTGGTCTCTTTTCTGCCATTTTATTTCTTCCATTCTTCCTGCAGTGTCAGAACAAGCAAGATGATGTCATAGGGATGTCTTTTCAGTGGGGAAATACAAACACAGTAAGATTTTCTTTTTTTTTTTCTGAGCAAACAGCTTCTAGAAATTGCCACAATAACTTCCTGTATTAGTGCTGTACCATGACTACTTCTGGTCCCAGGATAGGTGAAATGCTCTTGTCTCCACGCCAATTCTCATTTGCTTAGAAAACAGACTCTAGCCACAACCACCTTCTTGGGAGGTGGACAAACGCCAACAGATAATGACACGTTTTTACCCCACGTATTACAACAGTCGCTGATCCTAGCAGATATAGGTATTTTTTCACTTCTCTCTCCTTAAGACTTGGTCTTCATCTATTTGCCTTTTAAAAAATGCCAACAGAACTGAATGCCTAGCTAGTAAAAGCAGAGACAGCCATCACCAAGCCCAAATAACCTCCCAGCAGAGGAGATGCCTTTCTGAAATCCGAATAGCCTTCACAGCGGTGCAGGGAGAACTAGAATGGTACAGCCTTATTTGATAGGCTTTGGTTTGCTCACTTTAAAAAATGCCACAACCCAAATTAATGAACTTTAAGACTTCATTTTCCTCTTCACTGTATTCAGCGTTTATGGGAACAACGTGGTGTTGTTAATATACACCAATGACTGAGCGCTGTATTTATGCCTCAATGATTTTCTGTCATGAGAATATAATGCCAGGCAAAGACTGATTCTCTGAAATACCAGTTTGTTTGGGGTCATTAATCTTAATTCCTATCTTGCTTGAATAGGAACTGGATAACAGTCAAGTCAGGGAATAGTTCTGAGAATTAAAACTTCAATGGCTTTTGGGCTGCCCAAGGCTTTACATTTCTTTTAAAAAATAAGTAATTAATTAATCTGCACCAAGTACTAGGGAAGGAAGCAGTGGAATTGAGCAAAATGCTTCTTGTGGTTTTAAAAAACAAAAAACAGTAGCTTTTGGCAGGATCTTTCCTTAGTAGCTCTTGTGATTTAGTAGTTACAGCAGGGGCTATGGAAACACAACTCCTGGGTTCCTGAATTGATTGATTTAACTGGCCTCTGTCTCTCTGGGTGATCTTCTGCAAGTCCTTCTACCTGGCTATGCTCTAGTTTATATGTCTATAAAGTAAGCGTAAAACCTACGTAAGTCATGGAGGTGTCATGAGGCTTACTTCACTGAGGATTTTAAGGCAATTAGTGGTCCCAAACGTATTTTATTTATAGAATGACTCAGCAAAAAAAAAAGAGTAGTGACAATTTTTTTTTCCTTAATGATGATAAGGAACAAGGGAGACTGATCTGCAAGTTTGGGGTAAACTGTCATGTCACCGCCCCCTAAGCAGAAGCTATTTTCCAAAGCATTCTCCCCTCTCCACCTCCACAACCTCTGCTCCTCCTCTCCTGAGCACCTGAGCAGGTATTAGTTTGGGAATTAGTTCCCCATTCACCAGATACTCAGCAATGCAAGACATCCACAGCATCTGAAGCCAAACAGGACCATTAGATCATGAACGTGACCTGCTCAACAGTGCAGGGGATTGCATTTCACACAGCTGCCCTTGCCCTGAGCCAAAAACCTTGTGTAGGACTAAAGTAACTTTCCAGAAAGGCATCTGGCCTTGATATAAAGACCTTTATATACTGTTAAAAAGTGCCTTATTTTTTTGTTTAAATTTGTCAGTATTCAGCTTCTAGGCTCCTCTCTCCAACTGGAGTAGCAGCAATTTTAGCCTTTTCCAGACCTATCTCTCAGGGACCTTCAGCGGTGCCAGATGCACTGCCTCTGGCCTGGCAGGGAGACCAGGCACTGGTGTAAGGAAAAGAGAGTACTGCTCTCTGGGGAATTGCAAGGAGAGATTGAAATCCTAAACCATTTTTATAATTATTTTTCTGCCTATGGTTTAAGTCATGCTATCAGTAATTATAGAGATTCATAATGGAAATGCTTAGACTGGCAGGAATGGAGAATGAATGGGAAGGTCTGCGTGTGGAAGCGTCAGAAAGGGCAAAACAGCACAAAAAGCCCTGTGAGGATGGCAGGTGCTTGTGGGACCATCAACATCACAGCACATTTATGAGCAGCTTTTGAAGATACCCAATTCAGGAACACAAAGGAACAGGTACAGTCAGGAACTGTCTCTGCCTAGACTGAAAAAGGACTCCAGCCACTAAGAGGTGATGGAGGGAAAATATAGAACATGGCTGGAGTCTTAAGACACCCTAGTAAGGAGACAGAGTACAGAGAATAAATCCTAATGATTCCCAGAGATGGGAGAACACAGAGAGGTAAAAGATCCTGATCACTGTCAGCTTCCAAAGGCGAAAAAGGTTCAGTGGCACCTGGTTGCCATCCTGAGGAGATCCCAGCAGACACGATGAAGACTCAGTAGAGCATTACTTGGCCCTCCACGCAATTGCAAGAAATCCTGAGCAGCCCACCTGGATACGTGCAGCTGGGATACAGGCACGGTGGACAGACTGCTCGGGTACGCACATCTTTGTATTTGTGAGTACGTGATTATGACAGTGTGAATCACTGAAACTAGCCATTTTAAAATGAAATCATCTTGCCCTCCCCTAACATCTTGTATTGAGTTTCGGTACACAACAACCAGTTTATACCAGCAGAAAAGATTCTTGAAAGCTAGCTCTAAAATTGACTTACTATCTGATCACCTTCAAATTTGCCTTTCAAAGGTCTTATCAAAACCACATATATTCTCACAATGGCCTTGTGAACTCCAATCACCAAGTTACAGCCCACTTTTGAGCTCCAACACCAGTTTCCACAAATCCGTGTGCCAAGAAAGAATATCGCTTTGCCATTAGAGGAACTGGCATTTCAGAAGCAGACAAAAATCATGGTTTTCCTTTTTTAAAAATTTTAGTGTCTATAAACTATTTTGCAGACAACAGTGATCAGACTCACAAAACCTTAAAAGGAACTTTGTGTGGCCACAGACACTTACTATTTTTCCACCCTGTATTTCATGTAAGAACATGCATAAAAATCATACAGGCCTCACTTGCTTAATACTGAAAATATGCAGTGCTTATCAATAGTTTATTACAGAAATAAATATCTTGCTAAAAGTTGCAAGCATCCCTTGTGCAAAACTATCACTGAAACCAGAAGTTTTGCTGAGCTACTTATTTCAAGAGATTTCACTTGCTTACTGAGAGACTACTTTCTGTCCAAGGATTGTGCTTTTTTTCTTTACCTTCAGGAAAAGATGCTATCTCTTGGCATTTTTTTTTTTTTAGCTCAGCCAGTGGATGAACAGAAGGAAAGTGTTCATATACCAATTGCTCGTGACTTACTATTAAAGAACAGGAAAAATTCTTTTTTCAAAGTAAGTGAGGAAATCTGTGTCTTCATGCTCTGGGGAATTCTGATTTTCCTGTCTTTGTTTCCATCCTAATTCACAGGAAAAATATTTTAAAAGTCATTATGAAACAAAAGATTCTGAAAGCATTTGAGCCTGAGATGATAATATGTTTCATTTTGTCTCATTTTAATACACGTTTGTTTCCAAAAAGGAAATATTTTATCCTCTTATAAAATTAATGCATTTTATCTGGTTTATGCCCTTTGTCCTCCCAGTAACTGGGACTCTACCCTGAAGATATGTACTCTACACTGCATCATCTGGTGCAGAATGAAGACCACATGCCTTAGAGAAGATGTAGACTGGTTTACAGGATACTATTAAAGAATAGCACATCCATGCTATGAACCCTATGAAACAGCAGACCATGCTGGGCAGATCTAGTTCAAATATTGGTATGGACTTTTACAATTTTCCACTAATCACAGTGTTCTGAACTGCATCAAATGAATTTTGTTTTAACTCCTTCTGTTATAAAACCAAATTAATAAAACTCCTTCACCCCCTCAAAGTTTTCTCATGGAAAAACTCCATTTTAAAGATTTTTCTTCCACTTGAAAGATCATCAGCTCTGTGTTCTCTGAAAGTTATTAGCAAATGAAGATCTGATAGAAGCAAAAGCTATCCATGTAGTATTGAGTACATATGAGGTTATCTAATTAATAGGATAATAGCTATTAGTATCAGTGCTTCAAAGTCTCAACCTTTTCGGTTTTGATTTTTTTGTGTGTTTTGTTTGGGTTTTTTTAATTGGGCCTTGAGGATGCCAGTACTGCAATCAAAAGTGTTTCTAAACAATTAAGCACTCATTTAGGTGGCTAACCACCTGAATTGCTGCAATTAGAACACTTAATACAAGCAATTAATTATGTCAGCAATGCTAAAGGCTGTTTTTAAGATCTAGATACAGGAATACGTTAAAAAAAAAACCAATGAAAAAACAAAAAACAAAGGAATCTTTATTTCATTTGACACATTTCCACTGATTGTTCTCTGACAATAATCTGAGAACTCCTCTTGGAAGTTCTGTGTAAGAATGAAATAAAAACTGGGAACAACGCTATCAAGACTCCCACTGAAGTGGAATTTATTTTTTTATCCAAGGAACAGACATATAGATGTTGCCTCAAATAAGCTTTATCTTGTCCTCGAGCAATTGGCTTCATTCTGGATATGAAGGAACTGCAGAGATGAGGCACCAGCTCAAGCCCAAAATTTCAGTGCTCAAAAATGTGCAATAGATTATGACCATCTGTCCATTTGAAGCTGAAATAAGGACATGTTTCTCCTCTTCCAATATACTTCTATTATACAGAAGTTTCCCAGTATCCTCCCATCCTCCAGCAAGTCCTCACAATATCGAACTAGTTTGATAATGAATTACATGCTTAGTTTTCTAAAAGTTCATAAACCTATAAACTTCAACCCCATTCCGAAGGAGCCTGACACAATTTATCTTCTTGCTTGGAAATTATGCAAAAAGAAATCATGCAAAATCTGAGGTTTGGCATGGATTTGAAGCAAAACCACTTGAAACACTGCAATTTAAAGTGAATTTACTTTGACAATTTCGGTTTGCCCAAACCTGAAACTCAAAGCAAACCTCAGGGCAGAAGTGTAAACCAGAACAGATAGAAATCAACAAACGTCTACACAACACTCTATGAATCAAAGATACTTAACTTCACACGACATGAAGCAGAGGCTGACAAACCAGGAATCAGATAGGAACTTTTTTGAACACGATCTACTTCGTTCTCTTGTAACAAAACAACAGTTCATCTCTCCTATTACCAACCTTCTCAACCATGAAGCCCCACTAATCTCAAGTTTTAAGCTCCTCTCCACATCTTAAAATTCATATTATCATCACTTCCATCTTTCTCTTTCTCAAATTTTCAAGCCTCATGCTGTGAGAACTATAGAGGAAATAAAGCCATTCTATACTACCCAAAAAATCTTTAAATTTCTTCTCAGTAGAATAATCACATGCATCTAACAACCTGGTGAACCAGTTGCGTCTGAGTGATAGCTGATAATTTCCCTGAATTATACAGTGTCACAAGTGATAATCAACTTAACCTGCTACTATCACTTATCTGAAGCAAAATACCTTTCTTCAAGGGAACAGATTCAGGCAAATAGTTCATAAATACCAGGGTGGGTTTTTTCCTTCTTTTTTTATGTGGCAATTTTTGGTCAAAGAGATGAACAGTTTCAAGCACAGAGTCTTTAAAGCAGCTCTTTCTCTGTTACAAACAGAGAGGGTGCTTGTCTCCCCAACACAAATGTTCGGTTTGATCCACAGTACAGTACAGTCATAGAATCATAGAATCATAGAATCATTAAGGTTGGAAAAGACCTCTAAGATCATCAAGTCCAACCGTTAACCCAACACCACCATGCCCACTAAACCATGTCCCTAAGTGCCTCATCTACACGTCTTTTAAATACTTCCAGGGATGGTGACTCTACCACCTCCCTGGGCAGCCTGTTCCCTGCCGAACCCATGGCTGTTGTCACTAGCAAAGCTGCACCCACTCCATTCCTGGCTGCCATGTGGCAGTCCACTCCAACTGGCCATGTGCACCTCAATACCATACACTCCTCAGGCCTCTTAACTTTACAGACTATGCAGAGAGCTAAGGACAGAATAAAGAACTAATTTTTAGTATTCTCAAAGATTAATGGAAAATAAAAAAATAGTTCTTCAAAATCGCCATCCGTACATATTTGTATGTTAGGATATGTCTGTGCTACATCTGTTATTAGCTCCTATGCATTCTTACTCTAAAAACCATTCATGACAGAATGAGCAATATTCTGCTCAGGACATTTATTAGAATTGCATTACATATTTTCAATGCATCGTGAATTTTATAAAATAACAGGGGTGAGCACACAATTATTTGCAAATTGACAATGAAAGGAACTGGGATATAGCAGGGAAAATATTCAACAGAACTGTGAAAGATGATTTTTATTCAACAAACCAGCACATAAAATACCTATCCACCTAGGATTTGTTTAATGTCCTTCTTTAGATCTCTTATTTTTAACACCTTCCTCTTTCTCCTACTTCTTCCTCACTTATGGGGAAGAAAGCCTTGGCACCTGAGGCTCTGCCAGTCTCATCTCAGCTAGGCTTGCTCCACTTTGCATGGAATAACTAAATATTCACGTAAGCCAAAGAACGTAAGCAACTCTCCATCCTCGTGATTAAGGCATTCAGTGGCCGATGGGAGAAGGCTGTTTAAGTCCCTGTCTCTGTGGGCGTTTCCTTTTGCAGTGGAAGAGCATGAATGGGACGCTGGGTCTTGGCCTCCAAACCCAGAATATTCTGTGATCTGGTGGCAGGGCATGCTTCTGGGGAACAACACGCTCAGATCCCTTCAAACTGAGGAAAGAATTGAACCTAAGCCTCTCACAATGTGGATCCATCATGATATTAAATGACACAAGGACACCCTCTTTTCTAGGAGCTTCATAATCCTAATCCTCTGCTATTTTTGCATGTCTGCAGGAGAAAAAGGTTTCTTTTTGAGTCAAATAAAGAATTTAATCCAATAGGAAACACATTTTTAGTTTTGTGAAAAAATTGGAAAAATGTCATTTTCATTCAAACCGAACAGAATATTTTTCTCAAATATTTGCATCAGAAGCTGCAACGGAAAAAAAAAAAATCAATTTTCAGCTGAGCTCTGGCGGACATACGAAGTCAACGAGTATCACCAAAACCAGTTTCTACTAAGCAAATGCAAGTTAACCATTAATCTAGATCATGTGATAAATTGTCTGTGACAGTCTTTAAATCAAGAATGCAGCGTCCTATTGAAGACTCTATTCCTGGCTGACCAGAGTGCAACTCCAGTCTATGTTATGTCAAGACCTAAGATGGTCTAAAAAAATAAAATGCATTCAAACATCGAGCTTATGAACACAGTGTGGAGATGCTTCTTTCTGGCTTAGAGACTCTGAAGGAATTCATGTCTGCCTGACATGACAGAATTTTTCAGAAATGGAAGTTTTCAGAAACCTGCAGTGAAGATGTTACTGCTGTCCAAAGCAACTCCCATCAACTTTCAGAAAATAATTAAATATGCATTAAAATATATGCATAGTTCTATGTTGTGAGCATAAATATGGAAAAATACAAACCTGATATATAAGCTCAAAATAATCTCAACAGTGATTTAGCTATAGTTTTAATAGCATGAAAATGACTAATTTAAGGTCAAGAGTAATTTAGTTTTGACTGACTTGGCAATCCTTTGTTCTCTGGGTCATGTAAGTGTTGAGTAAATTATAAACCTGTAATTCTATCCTGAGGTCAAGGGACTTCAGAATTGATTTGATATATTGGTCTCCTGGAAAGTTCTTCCAAGGCCAGTACCCCTTAAACTGTGTTTATGAGTTGACTGCATTAATAACTAATAGAGTCATATAATATTAGCAGAGGTGAAATTAACCCTTTCAAAGAAGAGCATGCTCAAATGCAGGATTTTTAAATGAGGGACAGAAAAATCAGATATATCTGTGAGAAGCCAAGTTTCTACAGAATACTGAAAAAATAACATGAATGTAAAAAGGTGTAGATATCTGACTTCAGAAACAAAATCAGACTGCATCATGAACATTATTTGGGATAATCCTGGGTTTGTGAAGCAAAACCTATTACCTTGATATCTTATATGGGGGGAAAATAAACAAATGAGCGACTACTCTGACAGACTATGTAAGAAGCATAAATACATTAAAAAAATCAGCAACTGCTCATTTAATGCAGGTTTTGCTGTGTCCCCTAATATTTGCCACTGAAAAACTGAGATGGGAAGTAAACTGAGATGTTTTCCATACAAGATTTAAGTGTGCATTATAGCAGCACTTACTAATTTTGAACCTTTTAATGCTTTCAAATGAAAGTCATCACACTACTAAAAAAAATACACTGTAAAGCCCAGACACACGGCCTGGACTATTCTTTTGTCACCAGGCAAACATTAAAGTTAATGGTCCTCAAAGTGTTTAGGGTTATTTCTTTTGCTCAATGTCACAGTCCTGAACTCATTAGTAAGAGGTATATTCAGATTAGTTTGTTCGGTTCTGATTTAAAAGAAACTCAACAGTAATCACAATCTGAAATCTTGAAATCGTTTGGAATAACCTAGTGTTACCCTCGAGCAGTCCTGTGAAAAATTAGAAGTAGGTTCCCCCCACCTCCAAGGCTGTAGATTTCATGTGAATATGAATATCTCCTGGTATCTATGGAGTACCAGGAGATGTTTGTCCTGGACAGTCCTTGGCTATCTCCTTCCACTGCTTTCAAATTCCTAGAAGAGCACTAACTTCGCTGTATGCTTTTACATTTACAGCAATTCCTGTATGAAAATCCAACAGTTGGTTAGATTAATGATCAATAAACACACACCAAGGCTAAAGAAATATCAGCATCAAAATTAAAACTGCAACAGCTCTTACCGCAATGGATGACAGCATTTGACCTGGTCACACAGTAGGAACCAATTTGCAAAAAAGGAATCATAGCTGCTTAGTAAATAACACAACACCGGAGCATACCCAAAGATCATTGAATGTCACAGAATACATTAAAGTAGCCTTTCTCTTGCAAATTCAAGGAACCTTTGAACAGGTTTTTCATGGGTATTAAAAATACAAGCCAAAATTCAGACGGGTGTTTCATGATCAGCTTAGGTCAAGCTTTGACCATGCCTCCTGAGAGGAGGCAGTCCTACTCCCTGCATGGTCAGCAGATCTCACTGCTTGCTTGCACCCAGGACCTCACAGCTGCACACTGACTCAGGTCAGGCCATCAGTTTGTCAGAAAACTAACCCTGAAGGGGAGGAAAAAAGAGTGTTTTCTGTTGGATAAGTTCCCTGACAAAATCACCTTTGCAGGGCAGGTGACAGCAGCGGATAGCGGGGGACAGAGAGGGGAAGGAGGAAGAGGTGGTTTGCAGTAGCTCAGACGTAGACCAGTTCAAGTTGTCAAGACACGTACCCACTGTCCTAGTGCTCAGGGTCCACCTGCCAGGTTTGGTGACAAAGGTTTTTTGTGTTCAAATGTGCATTTCCAGACTGGGTAATTAAATAAAAAGAATGCTAGCACATAGCAAAACCCTCCTAACTGACTGACTAGCCCTAAACAGCATCACTTTATGAAGACCATCACTGTTTCAGGGCCTTGAGGACACTAAGAGGCCTTAGTGGCCCTGACCAGCCTCATCTGGCCCTCCCCTCACCCCTGCCCATGGTCTCTGGAGCCCCATTTCAGCCTAGACCCTGCCAGAGCTATGCTGTAGGTGCATTTGTCTCTGGTCCTGTCTCCTGGATGGACCTCGGACCCACATTGTATCCTTGTCCCCAGTCCTGTCTCTGACCCCGTTTCCTTTGGGTCCTGGAGCTGGCTCCTTCCTTGCCTATGGCTGTCAATGGACCTATCATTAGCCCCCAGATCTGCCCACTGCTTGGACCCTGAGGGTCTACACCCTATCGGTGAGGGCATTGCTCGCGCTGGAGTCACCCGTGGATCCCAGCTCGCCCTCCCTTAGGGAGCAGCCAGACCTTGCTGCTCTGCGACACGCTATACTAGTACAACCTAACTGGGTGTAAGACAGAAGGACAGCAAATTTTTATGCTTGGCTTTGTTAACACATTGTTCTTACTCTTTTGCGTACAGCCATGGTCCTGGTCATTCTCACTCATCTACTAGTTATGTACTAGAGTTATGTTGAAATTCTACCAAAACTTCTTTTTTTCCTTTAAGAAAGGCAGTTGCCTCTCCCCTCCTCAGGTTTATTAAGCCAATTCACTGCACTGACCTGGCAGAAACAGTTCATAGGTTTTGTCAGGCTGCTCTTGGGCTGATGTGGCTATCTGAATTGGCTCAGAACAGTATCACGCGATGATCAGTAGAGGAGAGAGGAAAGGGGTGTGCGGCTAGAGCAGGACCTGCCCCTGTCAGTAGCAGTGAGCTGTTATGTTGGCTCAGCCTCAGACTGACATATTGCTTCAACTCTGCATGCTACAACAGGCACTTGACTGCTTGTGAAAAAACAGGTGAAGCTTGGCAGGTTTGAGAGCCAAGTGTTGTCTTGTAACTGCATCTGGCAGGGAAGGAGGGCAAATTAGCAGTGAAAACAGCCTGCACTGATTTGAGAATGAGGGTACTTGAATTGGCTGTCTGTAAGCTCACTTACCTAGGTATTATTTACATATGAATGTAACGTAGGACTCATCTCCTTGTGTTGAACTCAGGGATGCTGGCAAATTTCTGGTTGAGGGTCAGAGGGACTTAAACCCAGGTTTAGGTTTTAACAACATCAGCAGGAGACAGGCAAAGGCTTGAATCAAGGACTCGGAGCTGGGTTTAACTTGCATTGCAAACCTCCCCTCAAATACCCAGTGAGTAGCAGCCTGTGACTGTGAAAAGCAATAGGTTTGAATGGATTATGTGTGGACCAGAAGATTTAGTGAGTAAAGGCAAAGGCTATTCCCTGTAATACACAGAGTTCCTACAGTTGCAGTCACTGTGACATTATCTAATCTCCATCGAAAGCATCTCCTTAGTACTATATCTGTGTTTCTTGGTTTATCAGTACTACAAAATAAAATTTCTGTTTGCTAACATTTATCAGCTGCATTTTAAATGAAAGCTATTTTCTTGGAGATATTGAAAGAAACGTCTTTCTTCTCCCATTTTAGATACTATATACTGTATGGAGAGTATACGCTGTATTGTATATTTTCTATAAAAACATTACATTTTTAACTTCCTTGGGACCATGTATATAAATATTTGTACATGAAATTATACGATAGGCTTTGAAATTTATGCCATACATTTCTGTTAATGTTCTAAAAATATTTGTTCAGGCAAATGAAATTGCAGTAAAATATTTTACTACAGATCAGTCAAAGGTTCTCACAACTTTATCTTCCTAAAAAACAATATTTCAAGCTATAAAACAGAGTTCCATTTCAGATATCTAAATGGCAAATTTAACCAGCTTCATTTGATTAATACCAAGTAGTTTAACATTTTTTTAAACACTGAGGTTTAAGGTGAAATAAAGTCAAGATGTAAGCATTTTCTTTTCTTACATATATGATTTAATTTTGTTTTTTAGAAACTTATACTGTTAGAGGCAAATTGCCTAGGCGGTACACGGGGGGCTATGTGTATATTTCCTATTGCCATTAACAATAATGAGAGCAGGGTGTGTTGCCCAGCACACAAAGCTTCAAGTATACAAATTGTTAATAAATCTGACTCCTCACAAAACAGAAAATTAATGCCGTATTCAGAATGATGTGTGGTCCCAGATATATTTTCGAACAAACTCCTTCGGGTGTCCCAACACCTTAATCACAAGCTCGGCAGCCATCTGGCGACTCCCGATGGCTTACCACCCACCGTGGAAGCCTCCTGGATAGCTGAGTAAGAGCCCTGTTCTGCACCACCATTTCTGCTCGCACAAAAGTCCCTTTAATGTCAGTAATTTTGCCTCAGGAAGGTTTCAAACAGCCCCCAAATCACACGCACAATATCAACAGTTTTCCTAGGCGATGCACAGGAGGAGAGCCTGTGTGTCTTCACGAAAAGCTGTTTTTCCCCCACTCTTCCTTCTCTAAATCCTCACCAAAAGACCTACGGTCAGGTGAGCTTGAATCCCTACCAGCTCACACTTAGTTTTACCACACGCTCAGCATACGTGCAGACACCTCTTTAGGAAACCTCACACCCAACCCACAGCATTTTGTTCTGCTTGGCTGGATCCCAGCTCCCACGAGAGTATGCTCCTCACCGTCTGCAGCTCCTGCTCCCTACCCTGTTCACGCTGGCTGGCCTCGACCACCTCCAAATGCCAGTTGCCAAAGCATGTTCCCTAGTCTTCTTTTCAGGTCTGCTCTGCAGAAATCCCTCACATCTGGTGGCTAATCTCCCTTCAAAGGTGTCAGTGGTGCAGATGCTAAGCAGCCGCCCAGCGGCGAGTGGATGTTGTAGACAATGGGTGCCAGGGAAACAGCAGAGAGAAATTCATGGTCTGTGGGCATAGACTCAAGTTTAGGAATTTACACCAGCAATTTACTAATCCCCATGAATCTTTTAGCTGTGCCCAAATACTTTTTCCCCTCACAGCGTTAGCATGTTGCCCAGCAGATGGAAATAGTTTTTCTTCCTTTCATTCACATGTCAGCAGCAAGCAAAAACTCAGTGCATATTGGGCTCATGTCAATTTTACAACATCTTTTTTTTGGGGGGGGAGGCATATTTTTATTCTTCTGTTCAGATTTAACACTATTTTCTTGTAGTTCATGTGTCACCTCTAAACACACCACTCTAAGGGTCATCTCAGTAGTTCCTCAAAACAAAAGAATTGAGAACACCAGCAATCACACTTATATTGCCCGATTTTGAAACAGATCTCTAAATAACAGATCTCTACATAAAGTTCCCTGTTTTCCAATACAATGGAGTCTGGTAAGCCAGGAAAGAGAAAAGTCCATGATGTATTCAGCAATAAATGTTTATCCATTTCTGATTTGGGCTATATGAAGCCTACCTATTTCCTGCACACACACCCCCAATAGACGTTAGGGGATTTTATTTGTTCGTTCATTCGTTTTGTTATTTATTTCCGCCCCTGGGAAATAGAGAGTGGGGATGCGTCTCTGTCAGGAGACTGTGGAGGCATAAAGAGAGAGAGAGATGGAGGGTTAGGAAGGAGGGGCTAGAACCATCTGACAAAGTAAACTAGACCAAGTCTGAGGTAGAGAGGTTAGACTGAGCTGAGGAACCAGCAATGGGGAAGACACAAAAAATACTTGGAGAAAATCCAGGGAAAGAAGCTGGGGAAGGGGAGTGAAAACAGCTGGTAGAAAAGTTTGTTATATTGTATGTGTCTGCACCTCTTCTGGTGTTGGCCCACATAACAGTTTTACAACTAAAGTCTTAAATCAAAGATAAGATGCCACTGTGTCATTATTGTTAGGGTATTTTTTTGTTTATTGAACAACAGCAAACACATTCCAGAAATAAAAAATACTGAAAAAATTTAAAAAAATAATATTAGGGTGGTAGCATCGATCAAGAAAGATCAGGAAATGCCATATGTTAGGTACCTTCACAAACTCAGTTTAAGCCTCTATGCATATGCATTATAACAGGATTGCTTGAGTTTTCAGAATGAGTGAAAATATATTCAGATATTACCTACTGCACTATATTCAGCAGAAAATGGAGAAAGTTCATACGTTACAATGTATTCATTAATACAGTCTCCTTTACCTGATTTAGCTTGTCTTTTGCAATAAATTTCAGGTGACTGCAATTTTAATGCTTTTTTTATGTAAAGAAAATACAGCGCAGTAAAATAGCATCACAGTAGGGAAGCTTCAGTTATTTTATTCATTTTAAATCTGGGTCACTGCACAGCCATTAAAATAATCCTAAACCAAATAGACTGCCCGTTCTTACAGCTGAAAAAAGGTGGTGGGAAAATTAACTGCCTGGATTGAACAAACAAAGGTGGGAGACTGAAACACTTAAAGATGGACTAACCACATAGTTCAACTACTAAGCAGCTTCAACTCTGAAAGAAAACCTGCAGCAACCAAGGGTGAGCCTTTCTTCGCACATGGTAGTACATTGCAGAGTCAGCTCCAAGAGAATTGAAAACTGTGGTTTTTAGAAGTCTGAACTAATAGGCACATGGGAAATTCAATGTAAGAGTAAACTTTGTACCAAATTGACAGTTAGGCTAGCAATTTAGATAAATGTTTGTGCAACCTTCCAGTGATCTTGGCTACTTTAGGTTTTCCCTGCTCTCAAAAGCCTTGCTTTTGTCCAAGAAGATGAACGCAAACTAAAAGAACAACAAAAGAAGTTGCAATGAACTACAGATGATATACTTTCCCACTATATAAAAAAACAAAAGTATTGAAGAAAAAACTTAGTACAAAAGCTTTCTAGTCATGCAACATAATTATAGAAGGTTTTTAGACCTCCGGAAGTCAGATAGCTCAACTCAGAGTCCCCAGAGAAATTTAACTTCAGGGTTTTTTTTTTACATACACGTGCTCATAGTTTGCAAAGTTAAGCCATGGTGCTAAACGGAGATGGATTTGTGTCAGAAATTTAGAATATAAACTTCTAACTTTCTCAGACATTAAGGATCAGATCCACAGTAGCAAATCAGGATAGAAGATAGACACAAAAGCTAAGTGTGTCATGAGAAATGCAACAAGACAGCCAAGTTTAGAGTTGCTGTGGAAACCCTGCTGCTGGAACTTCTGACTTTTGTGCCTTTGACCTCTTGATCATAAGGTTTCACTAAAGGAGTGTTTGCATTGAATATATTTTCTTTTCCTTCTTTTTGGAGATGGATTTGCATGAGAATGGTATCTTTGTTTCCTGGGATTCCATCTGCTCCCACTGCTTGTTGCTCACCTGAAGCCATAATCCTCTGTGTGAGACTTCACAAATGGCTATTGTGGACACAATTAAGGGCTTCAGGTGGGGAATGGTTACCAGAGTAAGATGAACTCTTCAGATAAAAAAAGTCTCCTTTTCATGCAAACTTTCTTGATAATAAAGAATGAGAGAGGGGAAAAAAGAGAACAGAATACATGGCAGTGACAGAAGCATTTCTAAAGAAAATGTTCTTCTGCAGTTTTTAATCATGCTTACATGGGAAGCTGCCATGCCAGCAACATCTCATAAGTGAGCAAATGGGGAAGACTGCAATTGGTAGACAGCATACCCTTCTCCCTCTATGTCAGGCTTATAAATCTGCTACATAGGTATGGCACTTCTTATGCAACATGTTTTCAAGTCCCTAAAGACAAGGTGAGGAACATTGGTAAGCCTCCCAGAACTCAGAAATGTGAGCAGTGTCAGGGCTTTCTCTAAATTGCCAAAGAAAAAAGTTGCAGTCTACCCAGCAAGTGAAGCTGAAGGACTTTCCTTGAGTTTGCAGCTATCTTTCAGGCATTCTTTAGAGACAAAAAGGGCAAAGTAAAAACATGGGTTAAGCTCCTTGTAGATGCTGTGTTGAAAGAATGGGTAACATTAAACTCCATCAGAATGAGACGATGTTCTGCCAAAGCTATAAAAAAAGTGTGAGAATGAAGTGGCTTAGTCACCACTAAAAACAGAATTGTACATTCATCCAGGTTGGAAGTACAGTTCAATCCCTTGTTAGTACAGGGCTAATGTCAAAGTTAGGTCAGGTTGCTCAAGTTTTGAAAATCTTTGGCACAGAATCTCCAGTTATCAAGTAATAATAATACCAGAGGCCCAGCAGGCTGGCAAGCTGTATTTCAATAAATGAGCTGAAAATCATCATTAAATAGACACATGCAAAATTATCTACAGACTGTGCAATATCATAGCAACACACGACATGATCCCAGTAAAAAAATACTCTCCTTAATTCCTGACTAGAATTCTTTTAGAGAACCAACAAAATAGTGAATGAAATTGTACCTGTGAACAACATAGTCTTACTGGGGATGCTAAGGGATATTGAAGATGGTTAAAAATCGGATAATGTAAGTGACTTCAATTAGCACAGCAAGTTAGATACATTCAGGTCTATCACAGTTCAGGACATCCTAAAACAATTAGCTGTTCTACCCGACCAAAACAGTGCCACTGGCCACATCTGTATGCAGTGAGTTTAGAGCAAGGATAGAAGGGGATAGAAGGAGGAAGAGCTCAGTCAGCAGCACTATCTGGAAATTGTGCAACAGGCACCAGCAGTGGCAAAGCTTTATTATCTGTAAGAAACAGTAATTTACAAAAGAAAGGCTTTCCCTTTGATGAAGCGGGATTTTTATGACAAAACTAATGTCACTTTTACAGTTTGTTAACATTAATATAAAAGGGCAGGGATCAGCTTTGTGGCAAGCAAATCACCAGCACACTACACACAAATCCAAGTAAGACAACATTAAAACTGTAAATGTTTAAGAAAATTTCAATCACCGTATATGAGAGGTGTACACGAGAGATTTTGGAAGGGCAGCAGAAAGACCAGCTTCTTTCCCAAAAAATACTAATGAACTGTTGTGTGACCTCAGGCGAAATCACTTCAGTACTCCATGTTTCTGCTTCCTTTCCTACTGGGTCTATTTAGACTAGGAGTGCTTTAGGGATAGGGACTGTCTCTCACTTTCTATTTATACAGTGTCTAGCACAGCAAGCCCCTGATCTTGTATGAGATCTACAGATGCTATTGCATTACAAAAAATAACAATAGTAACAATGAAGATGTAACCAAATTAGACAAACATGAGAGGGATTAGATTTACTCGTGAGAAGCTTTACTAGATCTTTTATTAAAGAGTCTATTACGCCAGTCAATTTTAATGCACAGTTAATACAGCGGGCAAAACCAACAATGAAAAGGACCTATAGGTAGCCTGTTATAGCTGATTTTTGTTATACGTGATATAGCACATTTTTTTTGTTATTTTCAAAATGGGAAGATGTTTAACAGATTTAAGAGGCAGAAAACAGTTATCAGTGATTGTGTCTGTTCATGAAATTTCACCCAGTTGTCCCTCATAATGACGCCAATAACTTGGTTTTTATTAGCCCTTATCTTCAAGAAGATCCTCTTAATTTTTCAACTCTAGTGAAATATGTGTAATGACTTTTCACAATTATCCTGGATTTCTTTTCAAAAGGGTTCCCATTTCAGTCCTGTATGAACTACTCATCTGCTGAAGTCCATGAGAATTTTGTTGTTGACTCCAGCAGAATTTTTAGCTCCTTCCAAGGCATGCTTCTAAGAAGAAGGAAGAATCTACTGATGCCTGGAGAACCATTCATTTATTTTTTCATGTCAAGGAAAAAAGCAGTGTCAGAAGGAGGTAGCAGACAATAAGCAAACAGATTAAGTGGCCTTGCTGGAAATATTTATACTTTCTCCCTAAAATACATTTTAGGATGATATGATTTAGTATACAAACTAATATCACTTGAAATGAGAGGTAAAGAATGATATATTTGGTATTTCTCTATGGAGAACATTTTTGGAGACACCTTATACCTGGGACAGTCTACTCCATTTCAAAGGCAAGTATTTGCTCTTTAGAAGTAACCTCTGCTAATGGATGCAAACCTAGCAAGGCAGCAAAATCACTTTGATCTCCTTTTCAAAATGTTTTTGGAATTTATCCATTGCCAGGGAATGAGTTTCTTCTCCCGAAAAGCACTGAACCCTTGTATTGATTATACCCCTTGACCAACAAAGCTAAATCTTAACATTTTAGACTTACAATATGATTTGTATTGATACAGTCCCCAAATATACCTTCACCATCTAAATATTCCAAAGATTTCTAGGTCTTTTTCTATACTGTTTTAGTTTGGAGAGTTATGGACAGAAGTACTTCAGTCCCTAACTTAGTCACTTCTATCTCAATGTAAGTTTTATAAACAAGAAACTGTGCAGAAACTGCACGATTAACAGGGCACAACATTTTTTAAAATACTGTACATTGTGTCAAAAGTTACAAAAATTTTTTTTTGTTTTTGTACAATGGAGTGTATGTGAGTAGATATTTGAAATGCTGAATATCTGTAGCTTTTAATACTATTAGATGATTTACCCATGGACAAAGTTCTGCATAATTTCAGATAAAAATTATTAGAACAGAGGAATTCAAGCTTGAAATACTTTGGACTTCTAATAAAGTTTGATGAGGAAGTTTATATTCCTTACTATATGGAATTCTAAAATCCTAGGGAAACAATCTCAAAAATACCCCACTATTTGGAATTTGTTTGCTTTGTACTTTTTCATTAGAACCACTTATTTTTCTTGTACTGCTGTTTTGTCTGTATTTACACAAGCCAGAACTGAAGAGCTATATTCAGTGAGCTTTTTATCTTTGCAAGATCTCTTGGTATAAATATTTTTCCCACAGATTTAATCTAGCATGTTGAATTTTTAAGGACTTAATACAAGAACAAAAGCAATAAGGAACAATGCAAGTTTCAAAGGTAATTGACAGCACATTAAATACCTTGCATTAAAACAATTGCTTTGTGTCCATTGAAGAGCCAGTGAAAATCAGACTGTATTAAAAAAATTACAGCCCACAAGGCAGATGCTGGAATATGAACTCTTGAGTCTGGTCTCCTGCTTTTATATAGTTTACAAAGGTCAAACTGAGCCCAAAAGGCAAGTGCATAAAACCAAGCATTATACTAGCAGTTTAAAAGGTGAGAATTCAGTTATGTTTTATCTTTGTTTTGCTTTCCAGTCTTAAAGCTATTGTTATTAGCTTGTAACCCATGTATAATAACAAATACTCATCCAAGAGAAATATTAATAATAATAAATACAGGCTTACACAATAATTTGATTAATCCAATAAATAAACAAACTATAACTATCCAATACACTGTGTATAATGACTTAAAAAGAAAGCAGAGTAATTAAATTATTTTAAACATTATTTAAAATATTTTAAACATTACCAGATATATGACCAAGTCATACAATATGCATCAAGGTGAAGATCTGACTTTCCCTGTTCTTGATTCAGATTTTGACAATAGCACTACGCAAACACAAAGTTTGACTTCAGATCTGAATTTTGCTGAAAAGAGTAGGTCCTGACTTCTGACTGAAACCTATTTTGAAATATCACACAGACTGAGTTTTCTATCCTTGATTAATGATTTGGATGATATTTAAAATACATGTTATTATTTGATCTAGACAGATTAAGTCACATTTATTCAACCTGGACTGAATGTAACTAATAGGTCTTCTCAAAGATGTAATGTCACCCAAGCATTGGCCAGAAGACTGATTGGTAGAAGCAAACCAGCCCGTGGCTTAATTTTGAATTGTCACCCTTACACCTTTGAGCTAAACACCATATTTACCATGTTTGCTGAACAGGAAGGTAAATTCTAAGAAATGCCCACACGAATAATTGGGCACTACCAGATATGAAAGTTTAAGGAATTTGCGTTTGGGGGGGGAAAGGGGGGAAGGCAAAGTGAGCTCTCAATGTTAGGACCGTAAAAAAAAGAATATGAATAAAACAGAAAGCAATATTATATTTCTTCCTGTTTTGGAAGAAAAGAGGAAGTAGAAAAAACTTGAGGTGCAGTATTTACATTTTTTAAGTGAATAAAGCAGACATTTTTCAGATAGTGGCTGAGCACCTCCTTCAAAATAACTAACATTGGGAAGAGAAAGAAAGAAACCTCACAACTTCTGCTTGCTAATGTTGCACAAAAGGCACTGTTACCAAAACCTCCCCCATCTCTAACGGGCGGGAAGTGGGACTACTACTGGATTTGCCGTTGCCCGCTGTGCACGCCACTGCTTCCCAACGTGTGCAAGGGGAAACTTGCTTGTTCTAATCAAAGACAGGAGCGCTAGTGCTGCGTGCGCGTAGTCTCCTAGCACCGACATATGTTGACTTCGACTGCAGAACGCCTTTCTACGACACTGTAGAGACACTTGACTTCCTATTGGGGAAGTGCAGCTTTCTTTCCTAACAATGGGCCAACTGGTTTTCATAACGGAGATAAACGCTCCCTGCTGTGAATTGTAATAGAAAAACATGTCAAACAACCAACAATAAAAAGAAGCACAGCCAAAAGACTGGCTTTTCCTGTTTTTATGTGCAGCACAGAGGAAACTAAGCACGTGAAATGCACTTGGCTCCTACAAGTCAAAATACCACTTCTTTTAAATGAGAAGAGGAAAAATGCAACTCATTTCTGACCCTTTTTTCACTCTGAAGTGCAGACATGAAAACTGAACCCATTAGCACTTATTTGCCAGAGGTTATTATGAAACCTCTGAATGTGAAAGTCAGATGCTTTATTAAAAAAGAAGAACGGTTATTCAGTTAGGATCTTTCCACCCTTTTAAAAACTGTTGTAGTTATGAGTGATAAGGACATCCAGCTGCCATTCTGATGATCCCATGATATTCTCTAGTTTTATGTTCTCTGCTTTTGCTGACAAAAGATCACTTGCTTAAAAGTGATCTCTCTCCCCTCTTCTTCCATCCCATCATCTGGTTCACTTTCGCCTACCCTGCATGATTTTCTTCTTCATTGTCTTACTTTTTCCCCTGACTACCTTTTATAGCCTGCCAGTTTTACTTTGACATTTCTCATTAATTAGTGTGAAATTGCACTGTAAGTCTTCAATGAAAATCGCTGTTCCTTCACCCTCACCTTGTCCATTTGGCATGTTTGCAATGTATCTTTCCCTTTCTTGCTGTCCTTCTCATCTGCTTAAACTGGAAGAAGCCAACAATATTTTCAGTGAGCATGGGTGATTCTGCAAATTATTGGTTGATATTAGATCTTCTCACTTGGGGTTAGATTGTGTAGAAGGTGGCAAGATGATTGTGGTCATAGTCGTTTGATCTCTTTGAGCTCAGATGCGCACATCGCCATGGCTCAAAACAGCCCAAGTTTATGGTACACCTCTGGTAATGGTTGATGACCAGGTATCTAAAGTGACATCTGTAGACTGAACAGTTGCCTACAGTGCTGAGAGTAATTTTGATAGGAGTGAACTTTTGACAGTCCTGCTTTGACAGGAGTGAACATGGCTGTTCATTAGTACCTTTGTTCTTTCCTCAAGCAAAGATATCTTCTGTTTGCTTTTTCTGTTTCTCTTGTTTGTTATCTGTATCAGACTCCTAGAAAGAAATGTTGGTGCATGTGCCAGGCACGCTGATCTTCATATGCAGCAGACCTGCAGTATTTAACTCGTAAGCATTACAAGGAACACCAGTGCACATACAGGAAACTGATACCTCCAGGTCTCAAAAGACTTAATTGAACAAATGGCATGCCTAGACTAGCTACTCGACATGTGTATTTGGACGCATCTGACTCACTGCGCCTATAGAATGAATATTTGCTTGGGATCTGAGGAACTTCTAAGCCACAGGTGCTGGGAAGCTGAGCAAGTATCACGGGGTGCCTCTCCTCTTATTTTTCTCAAAGTATCCATGCCACTGGCAGGCGACTAGGCTGGATGGACTTCCGATCCAGTATGTTGTTAGGGCTTCAGCAGTCCTGTTGGTGTGAATCATGTTGGTGAGAGATGGTGATAGAAGGGCTAAATCCTCTTAGGTCCCTCTGATGTCTAGCATTTCAGCCAGTCCGTGTGGTACTTTTTGTTAGCTGTGATTCTACTATAATGAACCTATTGCTGTTTGATTTTAAAGCAAGCATTTCAAAAGGGCAAAAACTAACAGTGACTTCATCTGATGTTGCTGTCTGTTGTACTACATTTTAAGCTTAACACTCCCTTGCTCCACATATAAAGCCAGCACCTCACACCTGGAAATTACTGTTATCTTAACCATGAACCCTAAATCTCCTAGAGGATTCCTAGAACAACGATTCCTCATTCACTTGCATGGTGGATGCCTGTGCTTTGGGAACAGAAGGCACTGGACTCTCTCTGTGTTTATAAATGTGACATTCTGGACAAGAGCAAATTGTAAGATTAGAAACAATAGATTAGAGAATGCAAGATGTTTGTTACTGTAATAAGGGTGATTAGACTGTGGCTGGGTTGTGAGTGGAATGGGAGAGGTCACAGAAAAAGCAAGAAAGAACAGTCAGAATGAGAGGCCTCGAATGTGTGGTTATCAGGAAGGCTGCTTCCACCCTGCTCTGGTTTCTGTTAATAAGACCACAGCTTGGAACCCATCTGAAGACTCTGAAATATAAATGCATTAAGGTACATTAGCTACTATGGCTATAAAGAACCTTAGAGTCCTGACATTATCAGATATGCAGGACAAAGAACAGATTCTCAGAGCAGCCAGAGAAAGCAAACAATTAATTACAAGCATAGCCTGCCCACATGTTGTTCTTCCCAGACCTGAACCTACTATCAAAAATTCAAAAAGCATAAATTAAATTTTAAGATGCTCCTAACCAAGGGAGATGCTGAAACTCACTTCCATTTGATATAGAATGAAGTATTCTACAAAGGACAGTTGTATAACATTTGTGCAGGGTGTGGAAAAAAAAGAAATGGAAGCATAATGATAATCAGGATCTGTGTGGCATTGGAGAAGATCCAGGAAAAGGAGCAGATGCTGGAGGATCTCTTGAGCCAATATACTTGGGTTGGGGTGGGAAGGGGGAGAAAGAGGGAAAAGAATAAAGCACAATTTATAGATGGCTGAAATTCTCTCCTCAAGTAACAACTATCAAATATTCCATATGGAATCTTAGACTTAATGTGATATTTAGGACAATATTTTTGCATCATTAGATCAAATGTTAAAGACTGTAAGTATTCTGAGCAGGCCCACCTGCTCTCACCGTTATATTCGTCAATATTAACTACCTTTTTGTTCACATACCAGATTTCTGACCTTTGGAATGAAAAAGAAACAGACACTGTCTTTCTGAGGGTTTAAATCATATCAGAGAGGCAGTGAGTGATATGTTGTAATGGTTGGATAGTTTCCATCTGCCATTAATGAAGAGAGAGAAGAGGTTTTTTCCAGGTAGAAATGAAGACTTTTTTGTTCCTAGTGATCGTCAGTCCTTGTTACCAGTTTTTACTGAACTGGGGCCAAACATGTGAGCTGTAAGAAATGGTTCAGTTGGAAGAATGTCATCATCTATACCATGAAATTTAGTTTGCAGCTTTTAAATTCAGTGAATAGATGTAAATAAACAGTCCTCTGCAAAGGAGTGGAAATAAGCAGCTGGCTGTGCTACATTATACTTGAGAATAGAAATAGAAATTCAGTGAGAATAAAGAAAAGGAGAACTGGCTAATTTGGGTTGTCAATTCTTGAATGCCAACAAAGAGGAAAACTGAGACTTGAGATTTTTTAAATCTATCAAACTTTTAATAATCAAATTTAAGCACCTGCTTAAATTTAAGCAACTTTATTACTAAGAAATCTTAAAGCTTAAGGTAGTACAGATGTTTACTAATTCAGGTTGCCCAGGAGTCCCTTTCCACCAGAACTTGCCAGCAACGTACATGTCAGAGTTGAAATTAAGCACGATATTGCTGGGTGCACAGGTGGGTGTCTTCCACAGTACATGACCAATGCCACGTACACTATTGCTGGACAAAAGAAAGAAGAGCCATTTAACCTGCTGTGAAACTGGCCCTAAGTTTATCTCTGCAGAGCTGGTCCATGCAAGTCATGACAAGCTCTGGCTACTGAAATATAGCACTGAGGCTTAATATTTTGCCAATATTAATCACTTGCACATCTCTTAGTAGCAATTAAATTTTGATTCATGTTTGCAGAGATTTTTCTTTCCCATCCCATGTTTGAACTACTTCACTGAACTTTTACATAGTGTAAAAATTTACCTACAAAGGAAAAAGG